>NC_079902.1:21519261-21652095 GCF_024868665.1 Triplophysa rosa
CTCTCTCTCTCTCTCTCTCTCTCTCTCTCTCTCTCTCTCTCTCTCTCTCTCTCTCTCTCTCTCTCTCTGACACCTACACACACTGGTTGAGGTACATATTGCACATGCACACACACACACACACATGCACACACGCACACACACACATACACAAACTTTAACAGAACAAAGAATAGCCAGTTTTTGTTTTTTCTTGATCAGCACAAAGAGGTATTTTGCTTGTGTGAAATCAACACTGTCAACTATATTATATTTGCGGGTATTGATATTATTATTGCTAATCGGTTTACACATTTTTTTTTGGAATTTGTCCAATTAAAAGTATTTTTCTCGCTTTGTCAACTCGATTGTTTTTTTGCAGATCTTATCGCAATGCATTGTGGGATCTCTCAGTTAAGAATGCATGCAATATTGCCTTAACGTTTGACCTAAGATGTCCTTAAAGGCTTTATTTTCAAAAGCACCCTTCGCTTTGAGAGTGCATCCATAATGCCTTAAAATGCTGGCTACGTAGGCAGCTCACTGCTTTTGGGGACAAAGCCCACACTTTACACATTTTGTTTTTATAGATACACACCAAAGTAGCCAAATTATGTCAGTAAGCTTTTTAGGTAAATGCTGGCTAAATGAAAAATCCTCTTTATCGTGTGGATCCCCTGCAGCTTGCCTGAGCCGAATGTGAGACTCTGCTGAGCCATTAGAAGAGCAGGACAAGCACCTCCGTAGAGACATCTTTCTCGTCTCCGTGGAGACATCGGCTGTCGTAAAGGATGTCAGGGAGACGCAGAAAATGTATAGAATTGAGATAGTGAGTGTGCATCTGTCCACACATATGTGTGTGTGTGTCAGAATAAATCATGACGGGTCTTTGTGTGCTGTTAAATCCTCACAGGTCTGTGTCACAGAAATCTGTCTTCACTGGGTTTAAACTGGTCTATAAATGGCTCTGTCTGACACTTTGGTTCTGCTTGTTTCTCGACAGCTTAAAGTGACTGAAGGTGATTTGAAAAATAAGCTCTGGAAAAGACGGTGGGAATTGAAAACCATGACGGTCTACCTTGCAAATGAAAGTATACAGGAATTCTTTTAATATTTTTGTAGTATGCTTTATGTTCAGATGTATTTGCTCTCAACTCTGTGTGTGTATGTGAGAGAGAAGAGGAAATGGTGATTAGCTTTGGTTGTATGCCCAACTCTAATGATCATTGTAACCAGTTATAATCGATATTGAACTGAATCATCTTCTGTTTGGAGACAAGGGGACAAACATGTTATGGCTGCAGGTTACCGATGCATGAAAATGCCACAGATTCCAGATTACACTCACGCAAGACATTATGTAAACTGGACATTTTTAACTTGAAATTGTACCCATAAAATAGTTACTTTATTTCTTTTTAGTTTCCAGCATTTGTTTTTAGTAAATAAAGAATAAACGTTAGATCAACTTGACAGTAAATCAGCGGGAGGCAGAACTCTAATAATAGGCGAAGGGTCTGGTCAAAGGCCTTGGCGCGCTCTCTCGGGCTTCTCTCCAGATCGGCACTTCATCGGAAATATGGAAATTTTGCCCAGGCAGGACTCATTCAGTAATCCTATCCACCCAGAGCGACTCTCTCCGCCCATTTCCTCTTGTGTTCCGACTTTTAGGAACTTCAGACTGGGTAGCGCTTTGCGCAAAACCGCCGGAGCCAAATGCGCTCAGAAATTCCGCTTGAATGAGTCGCGTCAGAAAACTTTGATTTGTCGACGAACGTGAACGACACGCGGTGACACATATCGCCAAAACGCCCCTTTTTCCCTCAGGGACATTGAAATCATATTTCTTTGGGGAAACCCGGATTACCCAATGCGCGCATCGCCCGAAGGCGAATGGATTTGACCGGCTCTTTTCCTCCCGAACATGTCTCGCAACGCGCGGGATTGATGCCTGATCTCCGGTGAAAGATGTGGAAGGAAGAATATGATGTTCATTTTGATTTTCTTCTGGGACTTCTGTAAGTCCTCTAGCTCTTCTAAGATTCTTTATTTTACTTAAAATACTTACAAAAATACTTAAATCCTGCAACTGTAAAATGTTTTTTCAGGTATCTAAAAATGTGAAACGTGTTAACATCTGCAAGTCAGGTTGATAGTCATATAGTTATATTTTTCCTCGAATTAAAAAGTTAATTAGTATTTTTATGTATTATAATTTGGTAGTGGTTGAAGAGTTTCCCGTAATGAATTATTATTATAATCATTAAGGTTACATCTGGATGTTGCCACCTTTCACAGTGTAATTTCTGTCAGGAATTATTATTCCTTTGGCTCTGTGAAAGGTGCTTTGTTTATTTGTTTATATTTGAAGTTTAACTCTTTGTTTTACTTTGATTTAATGATAACCTTTTTGTCAGGGGTGTGCTTGAAGTGCTTCATCTGGATTTCCTTGTTTAATATGACAAGATTTACTTGACCCCATTACACTGACAAAAGTGATTTTAGGGGTCTGGGTAACCCGGCTTTTTACAGTGATGGGTAGATGTGTTGTCTATGTATTTTCAGTGCATTGTAACGTAAGACATTTTGGATAATAGTGTGTGCCTAAATGCATAAACGGCTATGCGTTATGATTTTAGTGTGTTTTTATACTTCTGGTTTGTGTGCATGTCTGCAGATGGTCAAGGTCGTTGCTCTTTTTTCCACTCGCTTTCTTCTTTCCTGAGGCACACTGTTACAACGTTATCTTGCTTGGTATTAAACTGTCAATTCTTTTCTTGGTCAGAAAAGATTATAAACGTACCTGAGGGCCGTTTCTGTGTCTGAGAGAGAGAGACAAAGGCACGGAGAGAATAAGTTTTTGTTTACTTGATCCCTTGTACCTGAAAAACTTTTCATGGCATAGTTTTATCTAATCTAAAATAAACACATCTGTGTCACAAGAGCCTTTGATGTATTACAGCAAGAAAACACACACACACTTATAAAACAGGATTTGTATTTTTGGCACACTGACAATGACGCGCTAACACCTTCACACCTCACTCACTGTTCGTCCAACACACCCTCAGACAGCACCAGCGCAGGCGGAGAGACTGAGGTTCTGGCATGAGACAGGCAGTCTCATGTTTAATCTCCTGCCTGTCCATACAAACACATGCCTGCTGGCTTCACTCTATATCAGCGCTGCCACGCTTAGCACTGCGATCTGTTCTCTAGAGCGCTGGATCTCAAACTTTTTGTGTTTTGACTTGGACAATGATACAAATACCATTTTACCATGGTACTCCGAGGTACTTCAAAGAATACCATGCTAGGCTATTATAATGGTGCATGTGTAAAACCGTAGAATAACTATATTACTTTTGCCAAAAATGTTGCATTACACATTAAACTGAAATGTCAAATTTACTCAAATTAATATCAATATCATGGTACTTTATCTGAAATCATTTCTGTATTCGGTATAATATCTCATCTGGTCGTGTAACCTGCTGTACCCACTCCAGTTCTTTAAAAACACAAATCTGCTCAATAAATCATCAGTATTGATCACAGCATTTCAAAGACAGATGGGGAGACGTATCGCTTTCCGATATGGGTTTGTTCTGTCATTATGTGCACATGACCTTTAAAGTTATGACTATACAAACGGCCAGCTGGTTTGACACATGAGCGCTGAATGAATCAGCCATGAGCTTTAGACCAGTCAGAGGCTCTCTCGCTGTAATTCACACTTGTTTCTTTGTGGGTCAGTGTGCTCCTGTACCTGAAAGTGTGAATTAAAGCTGTGATGATTCACTGAGTGTTTTGATTCACAGGAAGAGGGAGGAGACGATTGTCAAATCTGAACTGTGATGACTTTACTCAGCCTTTAATCTCTTCAGATTTTACTGTTGTGTGTATGCATCTCTCTCTCTCTCTCTCTCTCTCTCTCTCTCTCTCTTTCTATCTATCTATTGTGTTGAATTGTAGTGTGGCAATTCCAAACCAGTGTCTGTTGAATTTCAACAGAAACAAACCTCAGAAAAGTCACCCGACAGCAATGTAAAAGACAGAGAGAATGCAGAGACACAAGTTATGAAAACAATCTGGCTTATTTCATCATATATTCATTTTTGAACTGACCCTGACATGTAAAAACATTAGTATTGTGTTGTTTAAACATAAAATAATTTTTCTTTGCAGTATTCAAGATCTGCAAACAATGCCATTTTTGTTATTTTGACCAATTTGTCCCATTTTAATTTTCTGCCCAATGCAAATAAGACACAATATGTTCATTTGGAATTTGGGAGAAACATTGTTAGTAACACATAAACACATACCTGTAAATAGTTAATTCAGAAAAGAACAAAAATATATTTTATGCAACTGTATCTCTCTCTCTCTCTCGATAGACAGACAGACAGACAGACAGACAAATAGATAGATGCATGACCAAACCGTCCGCGTAACTGTCTAGTAACTAGTAACCTACCATTTTTTAGTCAATTGCATTCTAGTTCATTTAATGTACTTATATACAGTCACAGAATTTGCATATTTGTGTTTTTGTCCCGACTGCTCGCTCTGTTCTGTGTGAGGCTTTTCTAGGGCATTGTGGGTAATGCTGATGAAGGGGACATCTGCTTTGGGAGGGACACAAATTACACCCCTCTCTCCCCTCATGGTACATTGGGTTCCGCTGGCACCATGGCAACACATTACCGTTCCTTATCGAGTTTGGCACTAATGCAATTGTGCTAATGAAATTTTGCAAAAAAAATTGACTCATCCGCGATGAAAACGACAGCCGTAATTTATTCCGAAGGCTGCGGACACACATCGAGACGAAACTGTTGACCAGCAAACGTATGCCATCTGCATTTGCAATATTTGTCTCGTCTGTGTCTGCTTACAGAGTGATGACAGCATCATTTTGAGTGAATATTCTACATTTGCACTGTTATGACAATGACAATTCAGCACAGCTATATGGGACTTTATGCATGTGCGCATTTTTGCTGTGCACCATAACCTGACAGAAATTCATAAATAAATAATATCAAAAGCTTTACGTCTGTCACTTCAGTAATCGTCTGACTGACTGACTCCGGGTCGGTCATCTCTGGGGGAAAGCAGTCCACAGTAAAACCCCTCATCCCAAATGACATCTTCATTTAAAGAACGCTCTAATGCGCCTCTTACCTCCTTTGCAGTAATTGTACACGTCGAGATTTTAATTAGTTGAATGAGATGTGCTGTATCTCGGCAGGAATGAAGATTGAGTTTTTCTCTCAAGATGCTTTTTGCTACCCATGAGCTAAATGCTAATTCAGATATGAATAGGAGGATCTTAATGGCTCTTATTGGATGCTCATTTCAATGGCGTAATTGTGCACAGAAATGAATATGGCGATAACAAACCATTGCAGAAGTGATCAATGTGATGGGAAAAAGATGCGTTTATAGCTGGTTTATCAGAAGCAGGTTTCAGCATTTTTTATCCGAACGTTGATGGCATTTCTTTTCCGTGTTTGTTTCCACAGCGATGCCAACTTCACAGATGTGCTGTGCGACTCGGACTCAGAGTTGGGCAGCGTGGAGACGCTGGAGAGCGGTAGCACAGACACACTCGCCAACGGTTGCCGTGTCGACGCGGATGCTGCCAAACGATTGGCCAAGCGACTGTTTTACCTGGAGGGATTCAAGCGCTATGACGTTGCCCGACACCTGGGCAAAAAGTGAGTGTCTCACTACCCTATGTGCAAGGGATTGAAATATCGCTCTCCTTCAGACCCACAATCCTTTTGTTCTCTTTCTCTTGCAGTAATGAATTCAGCCAGTTGGTAGCCTCAGAGTATCTGAGCTTCTTTGACTTCACAGGACTGTCCTTAGACAGAGCACTGAGGTAAGACCTGTTTAAAAATACAATGATTCTTTAAAATGTCACAGTTTGTGTTTTATTCACTGAATCTTTCATTATAATCATGAGGAGCTATGTGGAGTGGGGATTTAGACCAATCAGATTTCACTCTGGGCATGTCTAAATAATAGAAGGCAGGTGTCAGGGAAAACATTACTTTATTGCATTGCGTTTGGTTGACACAGCGTTACAATTCCACAAACTGAAAACAGGAAGTTTTTGAAAACACTACCGACGTTGCTTCCTTGTTACTGTGGTTGACCAGTAGTAAAGGGAAGACATCTTACAGTATAATGAAAATAGATTTCCACTTAAACATGTCACACATTTGTGTCTCAATGTCATTAATAACTTCTGAAACGCGGAAAAAAATACAGACGGAAACACAAGAAACAGAAAAAACACAAGTACCTGCACTGAACAGAAGGAACGAGCTATGGTTATGCAGTGTTGTTAAAAATACAATAAAATAAAAATACTTCTGTTTCACAAAAGGTTCTTTGGAAAAACGTTCTTTAGACTATGTAAATGTCAGAAAGAAATTATTCTTTTAAGAACCTTTGACTGAATGGTTCTTTGGGGAACCAAACATTGGCCTTCTATCGCTTTGAAACCTTCCCTGCTGAACACAATAGAAAATGTAATGGTTATAATGGTAATCGTATTGGTTTTAATGAAAACTATAATGGTGTCTGCTGGTATGGGATGGATTCTATAGTATGTAACATATAGGAACAGTTCACCCAAAAATGAAAATTCGGTCATCATTTACTCACCGTCAAGTTGTTCCAAATCTGAATAAAGTTCTTTGTTGTGATGAACACAGAGAAAGACATTTGGAAGAATGCTTGTAACCAAACAGTTCTTGGCCACCATTGACTACCATAGTAGGAAAACTTGATTTGTGAATTTATGTGGTCTGTTGAACACAAAAGACGATATTTTAAAGAATTTAGGAAAGCCAACGGTTCTGGGGCACTTTTGACTATCATTGTCATTTTTCCTACTATGGTAGTCAATGGTGGCCAAGAACTGTTTGGTTACAAGCATTCTTCCAAATATCTTTCTCTGTGTTCATCAGAACAAAGAAATGTATACAGGAACAACCAAAGGGTGAGTAAGTGATGACAGAATTTTAATTTTTGCTGCTCCTTAAATCCTATTGGATTAATGCCCAAAAAACACTACAACAAGGAATTTTGTTGTGGTTCTAATGGAAAAAGCTAACGGTTTATTATGGTATTTAAATGGAAACCAAAAGATTTTCTGTGATGGTTTCTATTGAGTTTCTGTCATTTTTATTTAGAGAAGTGAGAGTTGTTCAAGATTAAAGCCTGAAACACAAATACATAACCACACACCTAGCCATGCATACAGTTTAATGCATCATTGTGTTTCAAATCGTAATGTTTAGGATAAAGTCTGTATAACGTTCCATATTTGTGGGAAACTTTGGATAAGAGTAAATAAATAACTAACTGAATCATAGTCATTCTTTTTAAAAATTTTAAAGTGTAGTTCAATTAGTGTTTGATCGAGTTGCAGTCAAGTTTTTAATGAATTACTGTAGGAACAGCTGTCTGACAAAATGATGGATCGATAAAAAACTGTATAAACTAAGATTAAGTTGTACATCGTTTAAACTGTAGGTAATTGTGAGAAAAGTAATTGGTCTGGAGTGTTGGGTGGGCCACAGTTTTAGTTTTATGTTGAGGTGTTTCAACAGCCGAAAAAGAACGAAATTCTAGAAATGATTGTATATTTGTATATAAAATGCTTCAATGCTAGATATTTGCATCAAGCATTCTCTCTGTACACCTGTATGATTCTGGGCATTGACTGACTGATTGCAGGAACTTCTTGATGGCGTTTCCGCTGATGGGCGAGACACAGGAGAGAGAGCGTGTGCTGGTTCACTTCTCCAAACGCTTCTGCCGATGTAACCCAGAGGAGCTCACTTCAGAGGGCAAGTCTTTAAAAACATTGTGCATTTCTGTAGATTGACCCTTCACTGCGTAGCTCGGATGTTACCGTGGATGTACAGTACACAATAATACAACACAAATAATATACTAAAAACTCGATGATGAATATTTCTGCTACATTTCTGAACCGTTAAAATGAAGGGAATTACAAGTACAGACATGTTTCAACATCTGAGCTGCCTCGCTGTCTACTACTGTACCTACTGCTTTAGAGTCGTTCGTGAATTGGAAGTTTCCAAAAATTGATAATCATAAAAAATATCATACATATCTCAAATCATTCAATCAGATTATATACTTTTACCAATAAATGATATTTATGATGAACATTTTTCTGGACTTGTTGGTCATCTTGAGTGGATTTCTTTCACTAAGCTCATTGCAATGCATTCTGGGATTGTGGTCTCCACTGCCTTTATATTTTTCTTAAAAACAGTATTTTATAAGGCACGTTTCCTTAGGTAACAGCTTGGCGAACATTCCCATGTTGCATAGGCAGCGCTGTAGGCTTTGAAACACTGTTACAGTATTTTCATGGAATTTCTAATATGTTTTTGTGTTTTTTAATAGATGGCGCTCATACACTAACCTGTGCGCTTATGCTTCTGAACACAGACCTGCATGGACACGTATGTATTCAGCACCTGTTAAACATGCTAATGTGTTGCCACATGTGGCGTTGCTGGAAGTTATTGAATCCAAACATGTTTGTGAACTCTTAAATGAATTCCCAAGTCTCTGTGGTGGTTAGTGATGTATGCCGTTACAGGAAGAGGAAACATCAGACAGTGACTTGATTTTGTTGTGGATTGTGTGCTAAAACCATTCTCATGGACGGATGAGGAAAGCCATGCAGCATTAACTGATCTACTGATGATAGTTTCAGATCTGATTAACAAACACATATTAGATTGATCTGGAAAACAGACCACCCTCAGTTATGTCTCACATTTCTATAGATTCTCTGCGGTCCTGAACGGCCTGACTTACAGAGCACACACTATCTCACAAATGTTTGGACATACTTAACTTAAGCTTATTATAATTATACAAATGCTGTGACCTGTAGTCAGAGGCGTATTAAGACCTCATGGTGCCCCTGGGCAACAGCCCCAGAGGTGCCCCCCCATCAACCCACACGCAAGAATCCACTCATTAAATGATTTATATATTAAAAGATTTTATAAGAATGAAACTCAGCAATTTACAATATACTATTTTACAAGAATTATACATTAACATGACACTTTTGTAGACTATAACACAAAAACAACTCTTTTCCATTAAGTATTTTTAACAATTAGGCCTACTGTAGTTAAGGGGCACCTGCTTTCTGTTGTAATGTTACATTTCAGGTTTTGATGTATTTAAAAAATCACTAACATTTTTTTAACAGTGTAAATGTTGTGCGTGCCACAAAATGGGGGTACAGGGACACACACACACACACACTATAGTTTGCATGTATGTATTCACATTAGGGGGACAATGGAACAATGTACAGATTTTCAGGACATTGGGACTTTAATTCACCAAAGTGGCATTCACCAGATTACAATGTATAGCAAGGTTATTCATAAAAATAACATGAAACGTTATTGTTCTATTTTAACTGCTATACAGCTATTCAAACGCTCTATTTAAGCACAGTATGTGTAATTCTTCTTACTAAACGATCACATAAGTACTAAGATAAAAGTGTACTCCACTAAAAAGGACACTATGAATTGATTGCTATAGTGATGACACCGACCGTTCTTCACTTTCACTTTAAAACCCAGGTTTGGATCTTCAATAGTGGCCTTACTCCACGTACTATTATTAGCATACATTATCGGCACTATAACATCTTATTTCTGACGCATGCCATGTATATATACCTTTATTAATCAGTGCTAATCCCCGCATTTTTAGCTCCGCTACAACAATGCGCTCTGCATCGTTCCCGCTTCCATCTGTTTGAAGATTAAAGTGTAGGCTACACGAAAGACGACTCGCCTCATAACAGTCTACTTGTTATTGGCTGAATGTTAATTCACTCAAATCTATGTAACTAACCAGATAACATGGGCGGGAATTTTGGCGGAGGTGTGTCGAAAAAGTCGGAGGACAGAACCATTTTTATCTGAAAGTGGGGGTATTCCCGCACATGGTGCCACGCCTATTTAGCGCAGATGCGTGACTTAAGTCTTAAAAAACAAGTGCTTATGTACATTTATAAAAAATATATATTTTGTATTGCGGGTTTATTTGGTGCCCCTAAAGTCTTGGTGCCCCTGGGCACTTGCCCAATTGCCAATGGTTTGCTAGTGTAACAATGCTTATATTGTTGATAAAAGTGCCCAGATGTAATTTGGTTTCTCCATAAAACATACAATGGTTAAAGTCTTATTCTGTTATTTTATCTGCTTGATTTATTTACAGGTAGGTAACAAATTCCCATATCGCACTTTACATTTTACATCTCAACTCAACTCAACTTTATTTATATAGCGCTTTTACAATTTTCATTGTTACAAAGCAGCTGTACATGAGACACATTGACTACAAGCAAAACAATCAAGTTGTACCTGCAAAAACAAGAAAAGGTTGAAAACACAGAAGACAGACACACCCACACACAAAACACTCCACACACACAACACGCACACGTCACCAACACACACGAGACACAGAGCACACACACACACACACACACACCACACGTACGTACACAGACAAGTACGCACACACACACACGCTCAGTGAGAGCACACATTTAGGATAAAGGAGAGAGAAGCACAGGTCAAATATAACAGACTATAAATTCCTATATGCAATATTAATTAAGTAAAACTTTAAAATTCTAAAGCAGCCCCCCCGGTCAGGCAGATAGTGCAAAAAAGTATGCAAACGGTGGCGAGGAACCCAAAACTCTAATCGAGAAAAAAAACCTCAGGAGAACCCAGGCCCAACCAGGGGATTCCAGTTCCCCTCTGGCAAAAGCTGCTGCCTCTGCACAAGCTCCAGAGAACTTGCACAACAAGGCTAAATAAAATAAATAAACTTAATAATAAAATAAATTATAGTTTAAGATTATCATTAATAATCTAATAGCATTTGAAGTTTTGTGGTGAAGACATGTCAAGAGACCGCGTCCTTCTTTATCCAGCTCTATCATCTCAGCTCTTGTCAGGTCCCCACTTCCCATTCTCCGCTCTACCATCAGGTCAGGCCATGAACTGCATCCTGCTCGCTGTGGTAACCTTGGAACAATGAGACAAGACTGGCTGAGAGTAGAGTACTGTTCTGTACTCTTTGATGCAACAAGTACATCAGTTGTGTTTTTGGTTCCGGTTGATCTAACTAATGCAGCCTAAACCCTCGAAGATTTATATTATGGAAGAGTAGTGTATGCAAGATTAAAAAGATGCGTCTTTAGTCTAGATTTAAACTGACAGAGTGTGTCTGCCTCCCGGACAGTGCAGGGAAGACTATTCCAAAGTTTAGGCGCTAGATAGGAAAAGGATCTACCACCTGCACTTGATTTTGAAATTCTAGGTATTACCAACTGACAGGACGCCTGAGAGCGTAATGCACGTGAAGGACTGTAATACAAAAGGAGTTCATTCAAGTACTGAGGAGCTAAACCATGTAAGGCTTTATAGGTAATAAGCAAGATTTTAAAGTTAACGCGATGCTTTATAGGTAACCAGTGCAAGGTTGACAGAACCGGGCTAATATGTTCATACTTTTTTGTACGTGTAAGAACTCGAGCTGCCGCGTTTTGGACCAATTGGAGTTTTTGTAATAAGCCTGCAGGGCAACCACCTAACAGTGCATTACAGTAATCTAGTCTTGATGTCATGAATGCATGAATTAACTTCTCTGCATCTGACATTGACAGCATATGACGTAGTTTAGATATATTCTTAAGATGGAAAAACGCAATTTTACAGGTGTTGGCGACGTGGCTCTCAAATGAGAGTTTAAACGGCATCCGATGATGCATCTCATGATATTGTTTAAGAAAATGACTACTGTCAAGTGTCTACTCCTAAGAAGCTCAAATTTTGTATTGGGACATCATATTTCCTATACTTTGATTACTGATATTTCATTCCTTTAACGATTGTTTTCATGATCTATTTTCCTGTTTTCCTGCCCTGATAGTGTGCATGTATTTTATTGTTTTGCATTTGAATAACAGTAGATGTTTTTCTGATGCTCAACGTGTATAATGTAGACATTTATTAGCTGTTCGCAAGTGTGGCACATAGAACGCGGTACGATGATGTGTTCTGTGTCTGTGAATCTAAATGATAATAGATGAATTGAACATCATCACAGTTTTCAGCGACTAACCTCAAATTCTCTTCAAGTCTTAATGCTTTTCTGACCTCATGACCCTTGTAGCAGTGATTCTCAACCAGTCTTTTTGCCTCAGGACACAGATTTTGCATTGGAAAAAGTGATGCTTCAACAAATCTGTATAAAAGTAAACAAAGTGTACGAAGAGCCAAACACTGAAATGTACTGCATTACTTTATGTATTAAGTCTATAATTCACCAAGCACAACACACTGTGGTTGGCAGAAACCATCTTTATCTTTGTTGCAAGTAAAAACGTGTTTAGTGTTAAAAACCTTGCAAGGTTTTCAAGAATGTGTGCGTCACACAGCCTGGCCATGTTGGCATCTGCCTAATTCAGTTTCTATTAAAATGCCAAAGAGTTTGATTGACGCGCTGCCTTTGACTTAAGCAAAAAAAAGAAGAGAAATGTCTCCCTTTATTTTCATAAGTTGATAAGGCTTTTTATTGTGTTATATTTCCAATTATGTGCTTGGTTGGTTTATTATTTGATATTTATCTTTTTTTGGCAGTGACTTATTAGAACAGATCTGCCACTGGTGAAATGAGAATCACTGCATTATATTGTCATTTACATTACCTGGACTTATTATTGTGTTTCTCTCAGTAATGCTACAGTTCTGTCTGACTGATCTAAACACGTCTCTCTCTTCTGTCTCTCTCTCTCTCTCTCTTCCATGTTTAACTCTCTCTGCGGCAGGTGGTGAGTGTTTCTTTTCCCCGTTCTCCTTCTTCTGTTTTTCTTCCTGTTTAATGACTCCAGCTTTAATTCACATCCAAAATCATCCATCATTTGTGGAATATTATTTATCTACAGTAGATGTGTGTGGTAGGAGGGACATACATGCAGTACTGTGTTGAGATATTGTGTTTGGTGCTAGTTCACTATTGCCATCTGCTGACAGTTTTGTGAACTGCATGCAAATCAAATTTGGTGGTGTGTTTTGTCCCACCTACATCTTTGATTTTATTTCTGCATTATGTTTGTCCTGGTTTTATATTCAGTACATTTTCAGTTTGACCAAAACTTCCAGTAGCAACAAGTGGTGTAATAATACACTCAACTTATGATCTGAATAACATTTAAAGAGTATTTGCAAAAACAGATAACTTTGTTGTTAAAATTTCTTAAAAATACAGCTTATACAATACAACACAATAAAAACAGATGATAAAAACGTGATTAGCAACTACAGTTTGAATGATATTACTTGAAATGCACAATAAAAAACATGATTTTTTTAAGCATTTTTAAAAACAAAGTTATTTGTTTTCGCAAATAAACTCTTTATTTCTTGCTATAGAAATGACAATATTCAAGGTTTAATTGCATCTTCTGTGTGTAAATTATTAAAATCAATATGTCTGTCACTGAAAAAAATATTTTTTAACATAAAATTTAAAATGAGAAAGGAATTAAAAAGACATTTTATTTTAAGGTCTACAATACATCATCATTTTTGTATTGTGATATGTGCCACAATATACCGTCAAACCCTTAATCACAACTATAGAACCAAAGTACTACATTTACTATAGTAATCCTGTAGTAAGGATGCTTGATCATGTCATTAATATTATAAGTTATTATAAGTTAATGCTAATTATTTTCATATATTTCATATTACAACATATATAATGTTATGTTGTGTTTTTGTGTTTTTCAGAACATTGGGAAAAAGATGTCCTATCAGCAATTTATCAGCAATCTGGAGGGACTCAATGATGGCAAAGACTTTCCCAAAGACTTACTCAAGGTGATAATTTAAGAATACTAACTGCGTGCTTGTTTTTTGTCCCATTATTATGCCGGTCAAACAGCGGTACGGCACAGAAAGCAATGGTATTTCAACACATGCACTATTACAGCGCAATTTACACTATAATGAGAGCATTTAGCAACAAAGCAGCATTAAAGGATGCGGTTATGTTTATAGTATATTGTGTTTAAATTGGATTTTTCCATACCGCCAGTCCCGTGAGCCGCACCTGTTTGAAATGAGCAGTCACGGTGTTTCAGATGTGCTGTATTCACAGTCTCATATATCTCTGTCCTCGTTTAGGTGCTCTATAACTCAATAAAGAACGAGAAGCTGGAGTGGGCGATGTGAGTAACCAATATTATCCCCAAGAGGTCCTGCATTATCGTGTGACTTCTGAACCTGATCTGTGTGTGTAATGGTGTAATACTCGTGCGTGCTTCATCTTGTACTTGTCTGCAGTGAGGAAGAGGAGCTGAGGAAGAGTCTGTCGGAGCTGGTGGAGGAGCAGTGCGAGGCTGGGGGGAAACGGGTTGTCAGGGTAACGGATGGCAGTAACCCTTTCATCGCCATTCCACTTTTACTCAACGCTGCCACTTACAAACATGGCGTTCTTACACGCAAAAGTCACGCAGAGATGGACGGCAAACGCAGTAAGTGTGTATTTTGTAATGATGTACTAACCATCAGCCTGGGCAATATTTAGCCATTTTGAGATGATCAATGTCCGCATAACAGAATCACTGCCTCCCACATGTCAGTGTCAAAATTAGGGCTGTCAAAAAGAACGCATTATAACGCACATTAATTTGGAGATTAAATATGATATTATTAGAATCTAAACGTATATTTAAAAACATTAATGTAACGTGCGATTAGTCGTGATTAATTACACAAAAGTTGGATTAATTAGTTAATTTTTTAATCGATTGACAGCACTGACAGTCAAAATCTACATTGTTGTTATTTCAGTGAATTTGAGAAAATACTATGATGTTTCAGCTATGTTGTGTCTCTTTGCTTTTATGTTTACATACTGTACATAACATGATTTTAAAGTTTACTATTTATAGGTATGTGTTTAGGTAAAATGATCATTTTTGTTTCTTTCTGTGAATTACTAACAATATTTTTTACCAAATTTTAAATAAAAATACTGTTTCTATTTGCATTTACTTGTAAAAAAAGGAAAACTGGAGAAACGGGTGAAAATAACAGAAAAGATGCTCTGTTTTTTCAGACCTCAAACAATGCAAAGAAAACAAGTTCATATTCACATTTAAGCAACACAACAGTAATATGTCTACATGTATTTAGGAAAAGTTTGAAAATTATTTGTTACAGTATGTGATAACCTGGATTTTTTATCTCAGTTTTCATGTGTCTTGTCATGTGGTTAATCTTTCACATTGCTGTTAGATGACTTTGTCACTCCTTTTTTTTTTTTAATTCAAGAGACACTGGACTAGAATGACCACAAAACATCTAGAAATGCTTATTTGTAATGAAAATTTTGAATGTTTCTTACTTTTTTCCTCTTCTGTATTTACATCCATCAGTGGGGATGAAAAATAGTCTTGCTAAATCAAATTTTCAAAAATTTAGTAAAAATTTAGTTGTTCGCATCTAACTTCTGCCATTTCAGTCTTTTTCATGTCCCATTATTTCGTGTCTCTATAAATAACTGGCAAACAAGTAGACAAACATGTAAAGACAAACAAAAAAGCAGGCGGGTAGATAACATAGAAATGTGATAATCAGTGTTGTTTTATATAATTTTATAATTGTATTAAAACAATGACGTTTGTGTTCTGCAGTGATGTGGGCAGAAGTGTTGCAGTAAACAACACTGGAGCTCATTAGTGAAGTCTGTCTTTATTCCTTCTGTTTTATTCACTTTCTCCGCAGCCCCAAGAGGCCGAAGAGGCTGGAAGAAGTTTTACGCTGTGCTGAAGGGGATGATTCTCTACCTGCAGAAAGTAATTCAAATCCACCACTACCCACCCACACACACACACACACGCACACACACACACACACACACACACACACACACACACACACACACACACACACACAAACACACACACTGCAACATGAGGAATACAGCTCTGTCATTACATCATCTCCCTCTCTGGATATATTTGGAATACAAACTATATTTGTAGTATTTGTACAGAATGTACATTTTCGGTTTGCATGATGAAATATGTCTTGTTTTTATAATGTGTGTAGCGTTGTATAGCAGTATTTTTACTTTCAAGTACATTTTTATTATACTTTTCACTCCACTACATTTCATAAATACTGATTTTAATACTGAAAAACTTAATACTAATTTTAACACTGAAGTACATTAAAATCTAGTACTTTCTTTTACAAAGTATTTTTACTTAAAAAATGGGAAAGTACTGCATTTTTAAGTACTGTATTAAAGGTAAAAATGTATTCATGAAATGTAATGGAGTAAACCATATGATATACACTTTATATTATAAAGATACTTGAAAGATACAGATACTTGAAAAATGTACTTGAGTTAAGTAAAAATACTTAAGTACTATACAACACTGGTGTGTAGTAATAAATAAGAGCACATTGGATTGAATGTTGTGTCCCACAATGCAATGCACTCAACTTTGACCTTTCATATCTAATGTGTGCTTTTCTTCACACAAAAAACAGTAGAGTATGCAGTGATAAAAAAAATGCTGTAATTGTACAGTATTAGTATTTTCTCATTTTTTCTCGTTCTGCTCTGTCGCCCCCGTGTGGTCAGGATGAGTATAAGCCTGATAAAGATCTGTCAGAGGTGGATCTGAAGAATGCAATTCGGGTTCATCACGCTATGGCCACGCCAGCCTGCGACTACAGCAAGAGACCTAACGTCCTTAAACTGAAGACGTCTGACTGGAGGGTCTTCCTTCTGCAGGCCCCGTGAGCATCACATCTCTACACCTGCTTTCACTGTTGTAAAACAGACGACATAGTCTGTTTTCTAAGAATTTATTCTGTTTTTTATGTGTTTGTGAAGGAGCGAAGAGGAAATGATGTCATGGATTTTTAGGATTAATCTGGTGGCCGCTCTCTTCTCCGCCCCTGCTTTCCCTGCCGCTATCGGCTCGATGAAGAAATTCTGCAGACCGTTGCTGCCCTCATCCACCACTAGACTCACACAGGTGTGCGAACGCTTGCACGTAAAACACAGGGATCTTAATCTGCCATTACTTCTTTCTGGATTAGTGTCCATTGGCATTGAGTGCGATATAGTATGCGTACTTGCGCACAGCCATGCTTATTTTTATTTTCGATTTGACCCATTTGGTGTTTCTCTCTCGTCTGATTGGTGCAGGAGGACCAACTAAAGTCCCATGAGAACAAACTGAAGCAGATCGCAATGGAACTAGAGGAGCACAAGAGGAGCCCAGCAGACCTGACGCCCAAGAGCAAAGAATTGGAAGAGTATCGAATCAAAGAGCACTATTTAACCTATGAGGTCAGACCCGTAACAAACTCTTAGCTATTATCTTCATGTTTACCTCATACATTTTCTACAGGGGGTCTGTCTGTTTGGAAAAATGAAACAAAATTCAATAATGAACTTATTTTAAATGAAAAGCAAGGTTTTATTTTTCTTTGTCTCTGCAGAAGTGCCGTTACGAGACGTACATCAGCCTCCTGCAGGTGAAGTTCCGCACAGGAAGTGATGACCTGGATAAGATTGAGGCGAGTCTGTTCAGCGTGGAGGGGAAAGAAGGTCACCTGCGTAAAACTCAGTCGAGCCCGTCCATCAGTCAAGGTCACGGGGTCAACGGACGGGCTGGTCATAAACACGCTCTGGAGCACAATAGCTGAAGAGCTTTTCTGGTGGCTATGAACTTTGACCTCATGCTTGAGACCTCATGGTTCAGATACATGAGACGGACTCGTTTCGTGAAGTAACCGCGTAGCATTAAAACGTCCATATTATTTCCATGTACAGTAAATTTATTATGACCATTATATGTATTATTACTACGACAGTAAACGGTGTTAATAATGCTATGAAGGTTATGTGCCAAATAGGAAAACGAGGAGACCGAGACTGTAAACGTAGGAAGAAACGACAGCAAAACGTTTAATGTCAAGAGAGCGTGAAAGGCGGCGGCGGCAGAGGAAATAAGGTGCACTGTGACATCATACAGCCACATGTTGTGATGTCATCAAGAATTCTTTATGATTCCATCAAGGGACATGAAATGAAAGCATAGAAGACGACATGACGGAATGATCGGATTTATTCATTATTATATTTCTTTGTGACATCATAACGTGTAATAATTCTTAGGCTGTGTGCTGTAATGGCTTCCTGACCGACAGGTCTGGTTTAGATGTAGCATTCGGTTTACTCGTGAGGTGCCTGTTGAGTAGCCAGTTTAAGGGCTGTGCCACGTGCCGGGGTGCATGTAAAGATTCCCCGAGTATTATAAGATACTGTAGTATACCACTATCCCCTTGTAATTATTTATTATGTTATATTTATTCATTGTAAATTTTATTTTCTCCATTCGGATCTATAATACCGGAATATGAGAGGATGCTTAAATGATACATCAAGCGTTTACCCGCTTGCATTCTCCTTGCTGGGGAGCTGATGGATATTTACAGTATGCTGATAAAAAATACAGTGTCTTAATACACAACAGGGTATGAGAAAAACATTGTAAATTGGTTTGCGTGCACACGAGAAGATGAAGGACTAAACATCGCTGGGTTTGCATATGCAAATGTGCGACAACAAACCTTTTGGACCTAAAGCAACATTATTTCCCTATTCAATGGACTACAAAGCCCCGACCATGTGTTTCTGTGTGCCTGGAGAACATTTCAGCCCGGAGAAAACATTGAGCAGCAGGACTGCAAACAACACCAACCCATCGCTCTCTCTTCATGTCAGTCGCTATCATGAAACACGTCTTTCGTGATTTTGTATCCCAGATGTGTGGCCGTCACAGCGACTGCTCACGAGCCACTCAATAAGACTCTGGTCAGCTCTGCTGACATCTAATAATGGTACAAACTTTGAGCAAGTGCAAGTAGATTTTTATAGTCCTGTTTTAAAGCATGAGGACGGTGCGAGTGAGAGAATGAGCTTGCGGCTCTTTTATGCTTTATGGGATGTGGAATGATATAAGCTGCAATTTTATACATTCTTAGTAATGGCTTTCTTAAAGGACCTCTCTATAGCCTACTTTTCGCTTTGGCTGTTGTGCTAACATGATTTTCCCGTTAGGGTAGAACTCAGACGCTGTTGTAATAAAAGATTGTGATGATTATTTTACGATCTCCAACTCCGTTGATATAAGAAAATGAGGCAATGTTTGTCATGTTCACCCCACACAAGCTCTTCTGTTATTTTATTTGTCAAAATTGGTTCATTCAATAATTTCTTTCGATTATATTGTAGAGCCATGGATATTGCTAAATTTTATGATACACACAGAATTAAAGTGATAGTTCACTCAAAAATATACATTTTATCATCATTTATTCATTCTTGTGTGTTTTAAGACCTGTATATGACTCTCAGTGGTTTTATGTACATACAACGGAAGTCAATGGGGTCCAATGTTGTTTGGTCACCAGCGTTCTTCAAAATATCTTCTTTTGTGTTCTGAAACAGGTTTGAAATTTCATGAGGGTGAATAAATGAAACGTTTTTGGGTGAACTTTCCCTTCAAGCAGGTTTCACCACAGATTAGTCGCATTTTAAAACTGGCAGATATGATGGCTGTGGTAGCCTCCCCATTCACATTTTACTTCCAATGTCATTCCACTAGAAATTGTTTTTGAACAGGTCTTAACATTTTGATAAACTATTGTTTTTTGGGGTTTTTTGAAAATGTGCACTGATGTATTTTTTTGCAATAAGACTAGGGACATGTGTGAAGTTAGACGGGCCTATTTGGGTTTTATATTGACTTTACAGTATTTCGTTTATATTCTTTTTTACCAGACTAACACGGTTTATGTATATGGCAACTAGATTTCTCAAGTAATCTGTACAGTTGTCTTTATCTCACCAATATTCTAAAGCATTTTTAATCTAACTTGAATAATGTGTAAACCCGCCAAATCCATTATTAACTCCATTGTTATTCATATTTTTTTAGTTTACATCCCAAGTACTTTATCTTCAGTAGACTTTAGATTCTGCAGGAGAACGCTTTTGACATTAGCCTTTGATGACACTCAATAATTTTACATTATACTGTTGGTGATATCACTTTGTCAGCACCTTGGACAGTTCTTGAAGTCAAAGTTACTTTAAAACTCGTTGGTTATTTGTTCTTAGGTTTAATATAGATACATTCAAAAATACCACTTATTGAAATGAGAACTGAGCTTCCCCCTATAAACTGTGTCACCCGGTTCGTCCGGCATTCATACACAAAGACCAACTGATGCCAGGGAGGAATGGATGATTTTATTGCAATTAGTCATTTTCAGACACAAAGGCTTTCCAACTCAAAAACAACATACGTACCTGTACAAAAACACACTTGTTACCATGAACGTAAATTCGAATAAAGTAGTGAGAACACGCAAACAGCAAGGGAACGAAGGTAGGATGCAGAGGGAGGACGGTTGTGGTCGTGATGAGAAGTAGAACACGACGGATTTCTAAGCCAATTTAAGCACCATATTCATGAAATAGGGAAGGCAGAACAGAATACCTTAGAATGTATGACAGAAGTTTAACATGGGTACACACATGAGAATAATCATCACAGTACTTTTTTCATTAGACATTTTAACCAACTAAAGAAAATAACAGTTGGTGCACTACTTAGTCATCATGCAATTTACTTTAGTAAACCTTCTGTAACACAGACAAAATAGACTTCAATATGTAGAAGAACTTCATAGATTTCTGCCAAACAGCAATTGTCACAAAGCCTGGAAAGTAATTATATAATCTTTGAATGTGAGGTCACCTATCAAAAATAATATGCTGATTTTTTATTTTCTTTATATATTTAAAGTGCAAGTATTTTATCCATTTGATTCAATGCTTTCTGTAAGTATAAAATACAAAGAAAAAAACAGCAATATGCATTTCCTAAATACATTTCCAATATACATATACAGTATATATAGATTTGAATACATATATATAGGAATGTATGTAGGAAACATAAACATATATGCTATCTTTTTTTAATAAAGAGGAGCGTCATATGTAACAAACCATATATACACACACATCACAGGTCATATATATATTTTTAAGTACAACACATTTGATAGGGAATAAAAAGGAGATGGTGGGATATGTAAATACCCTCCTTGTGCATTGACCCTTGATGCAGAACCCCCTTTCCAAACGTCTCCTGGACAGTCTGCTTAATGCGTCAGCATATGCTCACAATTACATGCTAAGCTGGTCAAAGCCTTGAGCTTGTGAGACCGAAGGATCGTGATGTATGAGAACTTTGTCACTGACCATGAGTAATCAGGGAGGGGGAAATTATAGAATAATCAGACAAATGCACAGCTTCATGTATGTAGGAGATCAAATGGAGATAAGTTAAAACTGTAAGTTGTTATTTGTTTTGTTTTTTGTGTTAGTACTGGGTTGTTTCTGCTAAAAAAATTCTGCAAACTGCAGATTTGTTCAGAAATACAATTTCTGCTCATTAAGGACAGGTGACATTGGAATCAACACCTCTAATGGGAAAACAGACTGAAATGGTCTCTCAGTCAGAGTAGCATCTGCCATCTTACTCAGACTTTTATCCCCCGACAGCCTGTTGTGCATCAAACCTATACTGGTCTGTGGTCTGAAAGCAAAGGCGTAACTTTGCCGGTGGAGAGCTCCAACGCGACAAGAGAAACATTTCAAAAAAGTCTTGGCTGAACACTGCCACCTGGTCATTAGTACCCAATAGCACCTTAAGAATTCGATTTGAAAACAGACGTGTGCGTATTTGATTGAGGGATTTATCTCGGCGCAAAACAATATTTCTTTATTTAAGGGTTTTATTTCAGATTTGAAATGCCCTTTTCAAGATCAAAAAAGAAGGCTTCGACATTATTTCCAGTTTAGATTTCGGTTCATGCTTAATATTTAATAGTCATCGCATACTGTGGCACACATTGGACAGTTTTGTAAGATCAGGGCAGTGATAAGAAAAGATTTGCTTCACCGGTCTTAAGAGGGAAAAAAAGGATTATGCACAAATATATTTAAAAATAGCCCCTACAAGAGAAGCACACAGTTGAAAAGATGTGACCATATGCATATAATGAAAGCTAGACAAAGTGCCTATGTATGTTTTTAATCTTGTGCAGAAGTAATGACAGCCTTTCTCAAAATGTCCTCATGTGCTTAACATGAAACAGGCCTGTAGCCGGAGGGTCGGTGACAAAACCCCCCAAACTGTCTATAGGCTGGTGACTTTTGGCCTCATTTGAACCAAATTTGATCCAAGCAGAAACTGGTGAAAAATGGTGATGGTGTTGGGTCTTAATAACAGCAACAGTCTTTTCACTAAATGTCTTTGCAACACTAGTAAGCTGGTTTACGTCAGGAGGGTTTGAGGAGATTACGATTTCTTCCAACAACATTGTTCACATAGCAAATAAATATTTCTGACCGAAGCGCTGTGCATTAAAAACATCGGCTAAAAACAGACAGCTACTCCAAAAACCGAGCTCAAAACGAACGTTTTACGTCACAACGAAGGAACGCGCCTGATTGGTGCGCGAGCTCCGTCTCCCCGTTTTTAGTGACCGGCGGTTAGAAGAAGAATGAAGTGTTATCTTGGGCAGCTTCCTAGAAAAAGGTTAGTCGTCTGGTTTTGAATCTCATACACAAGTTAAGTCAGCTTCATGCGTCGATTTTTTTTGTCGTTACAGTGGACAAGTATCCACACGCACACAGAATTGGCACGCGGCCTGCAATATATTGCACACGATAGGCTACTGCAACGTTAGCACTGTAACTTTAGTGAGGAAAGTAAAATCTCAAGGTGCGATGTGACGAGGTTTAAAACGAACGCAGCAACTGATACGTAAGACCGGCAGAAATAAATCTTACGAACGGGATATTAGCACCATACAAAAATCATACAGGCTACTGCCTCGGCCGTAAGTCTACTAATATAGGCCTACATTAGCATAACGTTCGGCTGTATCGCTCTTTTTTTTACAAGAAGCTATATCGTTATTTTTACACGGAGCACGAGCACACCCCCACCGCCTTTAGGTGACTAGTGCTGCGCTGACCTCGTGTCGAAATTACGATAATTAAAAGAAAGTACCTTTCGAAATCTGTCATCAATCGTATTGAGCGTTGCACTTGAAACGAATAATTTATGAATTTAGGGTTGAATGTCGGAAGTCGTCGTTTAATAATAATAATAATAATAATTTGGACACCACGTCAATGCCAGCATACATCCATGTTTACGTCAGCGCTGTTTGACGATGACACAAAAGTCACCGTTCTCTTCTCGGCGACGTGTGGGACAGAGAGCCCCGCGCGCCTCTTTCTTTGATTGGCTTGTTGAAGAAGTCATTTAAGAAGCACCACGAGTGGTACAGCAACAACGCAGTTGTGACCCCTAACAACAAAGAAAGACAAACAGCGATCGGGAAAAAACATCGTACACGTAAAGCATGTAAACGTGTGGAGAGATTATAAGGCACCAGAGTTGTTTTTTGACGTTGTAGAGGATGCTCCGCGCAACTTCACATGCATCCGCGCTCACACTAGTGGACAGCTTCTTTTTTATATACAAGCACCCCCCTCCAACCTACCCCCCCCACCCCCAAAAAGAAAAATTCCCACAGAAAACGTGGGTAATTTTAAAAGGATCTAAGTACATCTGATTCACAAAATCATAGTTCGTATATCTAAGTTAGCACTTCAATGTAACTGTTTGCCCGAATGTCAGTGGGCATGGTGCAACAGGTTTTGTTTTGGACAGGAATAAACGTCAACCGGTCGTTTGAGCAATGCGCCCCGGGTTCACTGCGCGGCTACCGAAGCACACATTGCATGACATTGCGTGCAAACAAACGAACTCATTTGCTTTATGTCTATAGTTAACAGGCAAACGAGTAAACATATCTACATATCCTCATATGCATTTAAGTCGAACAAGAAGAAGGGGTGACATCCGTTTTTTAAATATCGAATATTCTGACTCGGTGCGTGTTGTCTGCACTCACTCATGGCTGTACCATTACTTCTGATGTTCGTTTGCGTTTTGAACCTTTGTTTCCTAAATAATAGCTTTTGTGCTGGAAGTCAAACATGAGCTCTAATTATTAATTTAGCATATTTCTCATTAATATGCACCTTTGGAAATAGTGTTAAAACAGCTTGGATGTGTCAAACACATGGGTAAAGAGGGAAATACACACTCCCGCCTCTATGACACTCGCACCATCCAGGACAGGTTCAAATAGATCATGTTGTCGATAGCAGCGTCTTACTGTTAAATGGTGAGTAAGTGGGTAACATCCGGCGATGGGTGAAGAGATGCAACTGTTAAAGTCTGTGAGGGTTGTGTTGTTGTTGATCGATCCCTTGAAATTCTATCTCACATCTCGCATTACAGTAACGTTTGATTATCATGTCGTTCGTTATATATCTTTTTTAATGTCCTATTCTCCGCGTATATACATCGTGTGTATATGTATACATGTGTATATATATATGTGTATATCCATTAATCCTCGTCCGCGTCGTCCCCTTGCAGGCCCTCCGGTTGCATCTCGCGCGCCCTCCTCTCCCTGCTCCTCTCCTGGATCTTTTTCATCTCGTCCGCGTATTTGCAGAACGTCGCTCCGAATTTGGACCACACTTTGCAGGGCACCGTAATGGAGTTGCGGTAGGTGGGCTTCACCTCGCTCACCCGCATGAACACTCCGTACTTGTTGGAGCCCACGTCAAAAAAGAAGCGCTTGTTATCCACAGTCAACGAGGTGCCCTCTGGCAGCTCCGCGGGGTCCTCGTCCACGCCGAAGTCGTCGATGAGTTTTGCCAAAGCGTCGCGGAACTCGATGAGTCCCTGAGCTGGAAGAGCGATGGTCTGGCCTTGCGATGCTCCCAATCCGGGCCCCCGATTTACGGTCTGTCTGATTCTCAGAAACCGTCCCCTCTGGTTCTCCTTCAGATCCATGTAGTACTTTCGATTCTCTCGCACCAGAAACTCGCTCTTAAGCGCCCTCCTGGGCTCGTCCTGCACAATATCGGGGTTGCTGGGACCCAGCTGGGCGTAGTGCTCGATGAAGTCTCCCAAGTAGTCGCGGAACTCCACGGCTACCGACATGGAGAGAGTCAGGCGGCTCTTATTTCCCCCGGCCCCGACCTCTGCTATCTTCAGAAAGCGGCCTTTGGCGTTCTGCTTTACGTCCAGATAGAAGCGTTTGTTCTGAATGTCAACCCGCTTCGACGCGAGCTCCTCCGTGTCGTGCTGCAGCCGAGATGCTGCGCCCGTCGCGCCCGGGTGCATTGGGCTGGCGCCGGGGCCTGTGGCGAATCCACCGTGCTCACTTCCACTGTCTCTATCCGCCATGATGCAGCCTCCCCGCTTTCCTTCTCGATCCGTCTCCCTCAGCCCTGCTGCAAAAGCGACTGCTGCTGAGCGATCGCAGCACTCTCGCGAGATCTGCGCGTATGACTTCAAACCGAAAGAACGGGAGGCCTTCTGCAGTCTGTGAGATTCTCGAGATCAGGAGTGTGTTGGTTACAGTCATATCAGCGTTAAAGATGCGCACTCAAGAAGTGAACTTCGTGAGCTATATTTTAAGCATTTTTGCTATTCAGCAGACGTAGAATTTAAGTGACCAGCTGCGTTTAATGAGTTGGTTGACAGTTGAATCATTTTGGCATTGAGCATTTTGCCAGGATTTTATTGTATTTAGGATTTTTGTTTTTACATTCAGACCATGCAAATAATTAAAGAGCAGGTGCAGATAAAAGGTGCAGATAAAAGATCAAATGATGAACTGTTCTGCTATGTTGGATTAGTAGCGTTTAATAATTATAATTTGTAACAATCCTTTGCACAAATACAAATAAAGAAGTGTAACAAACTTGCTTTCTTACGATAACAGTCACATACCATAAAAAAAGTTTGAATTCATCTAAATAACAACGAGTAAGAGATAAAGCTATCTGTTTGCTGTTCAGCACCACGGACAGCGACAATGCCGCGCCCACAATAGTAAACGGATGAACTGTCCAGAATGAACGCGTGAATCTGAGTGAATGAAACATCATGCTTGCACCCCATAAACTATTATAGTGCGTATAAGAGTAGAAAACGGATTTATTGTCTGTGTAGACAAATGTAAGGTCGACTTGTTTGGCTCTATGCCCCATTTTAATATATTTTAGATCATTTTAGACATTGTACATTGATAAGAAAGACTGCTGTCAGTGTTTGTCTAAAGCGCGAAAAGTGTTCAGAGTGCATATTTCTATTGTAAAAGTATGCGTCACACACTCGCTTTTGACTGCAGATGTCGCCCTATAGCAGCCTAAGGAAAGCAATGCAATGGCACATTCTATCACTCGCGACGCATTTACTGGCACCGTCAATGATGCAAATGTTCAACTTAAAAATGACTCTAACCTTAAATATCGTATACCTGTTGGTATATAACTGTTGGTAGTTAAATTATTTTTCCAGCTGTCATGCTTTTTTAATGGCCGGCCCCTCCTCCCTTTATAAACTAAATGCCCAGACTGTATGGCAAATACCCGCAGGACCTGTTGCTGGGGTAAATATGGCTGATATGATGATCGGTGGTTTGCTGTGTTGCTGTCTTTTCGGCGCCTGGCTGATCGCTTTTTGGGGCAAAATGGTGAATGTGACCTGAATGCGCAGTTTTATTTAGTAAAAATAACGCAAAACGCACTTTTCACCAGGCATCAGTTCCATTTAGAGCTCTTTTTCGCAGCGTTAGTCATCGCATCTGCGGTGGCCAGACTTTTTCCTCTATCAGTTGATAGCCCGTTGGGAAACGAGACTCGTCGACAGAAATCTCTTTCGTCTTTGTTATGCCTTTTTAATTTGCCAAATTATTTTGCGCGTAACAGAAATCAGCTCGTGACATTGGCTCGCTGCACAAGGATTTCAGTTGACCTACAGTTGACGCATGTGGCTGGACTGTTGCTCTTATATCATTAGGACTTCCAGAAGACGCCACAGCCCAAGCGGCGGAGATCTGCTCACGTAAGCCGCCGCCGTAAGCACGGTGCACGGGCAGCACGAGCAGAGGGCACGCGCTTGTTGCATCGCCCAAATGAACAGCTCCCGCGCGCGCGTTGCGCGTCGTTGCTTTCTGGAGCACAAATCTGGCGTCCGTTTTTACCGGTAGACCTTAAGGCGAGGGGCACCTCGAGGGACATCATTTTTGCGTCGCCGTGTGTGTGTGTGTTCTTTCTTATTTATACTGTATGTGCACCGAACTCCAGTCTTTTCTGTGCACGAGCAAAACGTATTTTTCGCAGGCTGTGTGCCCATCTGGGCGATGACATTGGTTGGGCAAAGGAGCGTCTATATTGGCGTTTTGCAGCATCAGGCGGTCTCGTAAAGGAGCGTCATTTATGAATACATATTTATTGAGTTTCGGGATTGTGTTGAAGGAGAATGCAGCAACTTGATCTTGCAGCTCAGCAGTGTCACTGACCGGGGCTGTTTCCGGTTCCTAAGTGGCTGGTGTTTCCCCATCACCAACTGCATGGGGAAAGCGGCACACACAGATGGCATGGACACTTGCGCAAGGTCTGCCGCTCTGCCCTGCTACCGGAGCCTATTCGAACTCAGTTCCCCACCACCTTCTCCGCCGTCCTCGCCCCTCGTCAGCCCCGAGAGCACTGCAGCACCGCCGCCGGCCGCCCCTGAGCCACAGTAGACGGCATGAGGAGGCTTGATCCGGTGCATTTCTCCATGCTCGTCATCGGGGTCTCCTTCGCCTGCTACACCCCGAGTTTGGATTCTCTGCAGGACCAGGCTTACCGATCGGCCGTGGTCATTGAAGGCGAGGTGAGCTCGCTACCCGAGAACGTCTCCGTGGAGCCCTACAGTGTGGATGTCAAAGTGCTGGACGTGTGGCCGGTGAACAGCGGCGGGCTAGGGCGCGAGCAGCTCGTCACCGTCGGGGAATTCGGCTCCGAGGCTCCGTGCGTTGCGGTGCAAAAGAACCACAGATATATCTTTTTCATGGACCCTACGGAGGAGCCTTTAGTATTCAAAGCATCATTTGCTCCGTTGGACACCAGTGAGAACAATCGTAAAAAAGATGTGGAGAGCATATTGTGTAAAGACTGCGGTAAGTTTATTAACTGTGGCTACATAACGGGGTTCAATTTTTATAGATATCGCGTGCAAACCTCGCGGAGCAGGATGCGTTTTTTTCGATAGGGGAGAATGGAAAGATGTAGAAAGTAGCAAGCGTAGGTTTTGTTTTTGGGCGTCTCTGCAGTATTGTTGTAATTACCCTTATAAACATTTACGCGTAGACCAGGACACACATACACACACACAAGCAGAGGGAGGGAGAGAGCGAGAGAGGGGCATTGGCCACATCATCCTGACATGCATTCAATTACCAATTATTCTATACTCTAGGGCAACGAGCTTCAATCAAGCAATGTGCACGATTCTTCTTCAGCCTGTGAAACACGTGATTTAAAATAATGCAGCATGATGTGCCATGATATCATGCGGTCGTATAGCCTCCTGTAACACTCTGCTTCAGATATCCCACGGCTTTTTGTGGCATGTGAAGAGTGTGTAAAATAATGCGGACGTCAACATATCAATTAGCTTTTATTTGGCACGAAACGCGCAACCACGTGATGGGAAGCTGAACAAATTGGCTCGATGTGGTTGGTTACGGGATCAGGTGGCAGAGGCAAGGCCCCTACAGAAAGGGATTCCCGTTCAGATGCAGATAACCCCTGTGCTCCATAGAATAATATCCATCCCTGTTCATATCTGACATATTGCGAGGTGAATGTTCTCTGGCATGACACGTAGCAACTAACCATTAAACGCGTAATGGAGAGCCATTTAATAACGTTTGTTTTATTGCTTTATATTTGCATTATACGAAAAGGGAACAAATGAGCCCAAGGCGATATGAAATCAGAGCCTGAGATAACAGCAGCCTCTTTAATGCAGATATATCATATTATATTAAATGTTTGCATATTTTGGTGTGTGCATCAGTTCACATTGTGTTCCTGTAGCTCAGTTGGTAGACCATTGCAAGAGCAGTGCACAATGTTGTTGGTTTGATTCCCAGGGAACACACATACTCATAAAATGTATACCTTGTAATGCAAGTTGCTTTTTGTGTAGAAATGTGTAGGCGTGGTTGAAATTAAAAGGTTTGGTCAGAGTTGTATAAAATACAATATTGCCAGTATCTTAATATGCATGTTTTGACTAGCTTGCATTTTTCCATTATGATTTTGGTTTGGGATTTTTATTTGTGCATATTATGAACTACAACATATGCACGTGCACTTTAAGAACATAGTGTGCCTTTTGACTGAAATAATAGAGGCCTCTTACTGCAGATTGTGTCTCATTTGTTGCTTTGTGCATCTGTTAAAGTGAAATTAAAGGCTTATCACTAGTTTCTATGGTGCCTGATGCATGGTAGTTATCAGAAAGTTTTCAGATAGATTTATATTTCGGGTAGCTTTTTACTTTTCCAGTGTGATGTCCTCTGTAGTCAACATACTGTATATGTACAGTACATACATTATGAGATTTTATTTGAATAACGGCAATGTACAGACAGAAACTTAAGTGTTCTCTTTCTTTATAGCCTGTGTCTATTCCCGTCTAGTGGAATATTATTAAATCACTAATAACATTTCCCTAAAATCACATTAGGTATTTCTGTTTCAACCTTTCCTGTTCTTTTCAGACAGAGGTGGTCGAGTTTTAGGAAAAGCAGTTGGATAAAAACATTTTCTGTCTGGGGGACAATGGGATGAAGCTTTTGTTTTGATTTGAAATCATTTGGTGTGTCATGTGTGCAAGGGACTGCTTATTGGCATGATAGTTTATGTTAACCCACTTTGTTCAATGAGCAGAGCTGTTCAGTACCGCATTAGATTAAATGTAGATTAGACAAACACAGATCTTATGTGGTATCGTGTAGTACTGTATGTTACACAAAATGCTACGTGTATATGTGGCAAAGGTTGTTATAACATGTATTAAGAATGTTATATATCTCAGTTAATTCCATATTTATAATTCCGAACAATATACATTATTTGTTGTAAGGGTGGTAGAAGGAACATAGAAATATCGGTTCTGTTCTAGAATATAGGATGCAAGCTAGTAAAATCTTTACTTCGTGTTCGACTGTATGTTGCACCAAACCACATTGTGTGGCCGACTGTGGATGAGTTGATTTCTGAATGAATGAATATGGTATTTGTTTGACCTAAAAAACCAAGAAAGCCATGTCAGAGAGAGAAATATGTGATGTAGGTCAGAAGTTGTGATATTTTGGGAGAATTTACCCAGTAAAGCATCAGTTGAATTTAGGACAGAACGACTCTGTCCCTTTGCCAAAGTAACATTTATTTCAACACACACCCAGCCCTTAATGTGCCTTATCCTGACCAAAATCACCAAACCTTTCGAACACTAAACCTTAATGCATCTCAGAATTCCACCCTTATTTTATTAAATCTGTTATGTTAAGGTTTTGTGATGGTAAAGATTCTCGATTATCTTGAGCTCTCAATGGTCTCGAGCTTTTGTTTGCCGTAATGTTTGCTTATTTTCACAGAAGGAAAATAAGACTTTTTTTAATCTATAGAGACTGTTACACTGGTAAAACACAGCTCAGATCAGAGCTCAGACACCGTAAGACATGGCAGATGTTGAAAAAGACAGGCTACAGAGAGACAGAGAGAGAGAGATGCATTGGGGCAGACAGGTTATAAGTGAAATGCTGAATTGGGCTGTACTAAATGTGTCGATTACGGTGGCCATATCTTGAACTGTGCAGCAAAGAGAGAGCTGAAAAAAAGAGATACAGTCTGTGATAGTTTGAATGTACGAATTGTAAAAGAGAGAGTGTGTGTGTGTGTGTGTGTGTGCGTGCGTGCGTGCGTGCGTGCGTGCCGTGTGTGTGTGTGTGTGTGTGTGCGTGCGTGCGTGCGTGCGTGCGTGCGTGCGTGCGTGCGTGCGTGTGTGTGTGTGTTGAAAAGAGCGAGATCTGGAGCTTGTATGAATTATGCAGGCTGCAGTCGAGAGTGCAGTTTTAGCTGACCGTGTTTCTTTTTCACTCATTTGCGTTTGATTTATATTTTGACAGTAATTTCGCCATGTGCTCTTTCAAACACGCAATCTGTCCAGCCTGTGTTCATGTGAGATAAAAACAGCCTGCATGCACCAGATACAACTCACGCAAATGAATGAACACTATTGTTTGTGCATTGTTTGGCTGATTTCACAGTTCTGCGTTCGTACAGCATTGTTGCGCTTCCCCTTCACTGCAGTCTCTGAAACATTCCTGCACAAGCCCTTAAGCCATGAAGACATGCAGAACATTAGAGGTAATGTTACAGAAACAGCCCCACCTCCTGGTCACATTACGGTAATGCACACAAACACATTGGCGAATACGATAAAGTGAGCTCATGCCTGTAGTTTAATATGTAGATTTGCAGTATTGTATAAAAGCTCTGTTGCCAGATCAGAAGAGCTACATAAGCAGTTTATAAAGATGTCCTTTAAGCTGGGGAACGACAGTTGAAGTTTACCCACTCATGAATTATTGAACAGCACTTAGTTTATCTTCAGTCCCCTGCTACAAACACACAAACCTCATCTGTAGTCTGTTGGCTTCGGTTTGCAACATGAATGCCAACATGCAACTCCAGAGGCTGTGATTTCTTTCTTTTTTACTTTTGTACCGAATAGAGGGAATTAAAAAAAAGGAATTTCTTTGAAATATGTCCCCCTTTTGCTTAAACGACAGCATGCGTTGGAGCAGACATATTTGTCTAAAACTCAATTATTCATGTTAACCCTGCAGAAAGGTATGAGAATGTTCAACAGAGCATCATGTGTGCTTTAATGGGAGCATGGAAACCATTAATGTCACTCATTTACTTACAGTTGATGTGTTACATTGGATTACTTCATTTTACATCATAATTTTTCTTTGTTTGACATTTTTCAAACTTCTAAAACTTCATGTTTATTTCCAGGCTTACATAAAAAGCTGCAAGATTTTCAATGTGGTCTCAGACTTTTGGACACCACTCTTTCTCTCCGTCCAAGGCCCAGTGGTTGCTCTCTCCTGTGCTGTCATTCACAGAGAGACAGAAATCAAAAGCTTCTGTCTTAAGTTCAGCCTGCAAGCACTAGGGATGGGAGATATGGCCCTAAAACTCTATCACAATATTTTCTGGTATTTTTTACGATAACGATATAAATGACGATATAACTATAACACCAACATCCTCTGTTTTTTGCTACAAGTGATAGTGGCTGCATGTAGTCTAGAGCCTCAGAAATACCCCAAATCAAACAAGCTCCTAAAATACCTACAGTATTTTTGTAAATATAAAATATAATGGTGACATTCGACTTCAAAGGTTGTAGTAAAGAAATAATTAAATTAACTAAAACTCCATAGACACATCATGTCATACCTAAACTGTCTGAAACGATCGCATCACGCTGTCAATCACTCTCTCGTGAGCTGTGTGAACCTTCTCTTCTCACAGAAACATACACTGTATCTGTCTATGACTCGCGCTACAGAAAAGGAACAGAAAAATGCGGACGAAAGAAATCTAATTAAATAATCTACGCTGTCATACGTTGATAAACGTGTTTTACAACGTAATACAAACTCGCAATTGTACTGGATGTAAACAGGCAGCAGTGGGGTGCGCGCTGTGTCGCAATGAAAGCCCATGTGAGCGCGAGCTGCGCACGGGACGCTCCGTTCATGCATCCTGTATATAACAGGCAAGAAATCATATTAAACAATTTGTGCAATGCGCATGCGCTCAAAACATTTATCGAATGTTTAAATACTTTTAGCCAAACTAAATGTTGTGGTGTTTCAATGTATTATGACTATCAACAAATTCTTAACAAACGAATTAAATAAAACGAAAGTGAAACTAAACATGAAATCGGATGCCTCTACATTGCCATCCTTCACGAGAGTTAGAGCTCCTCTTTTAGTGCACTCTGAAAACTCTTTCTCAGCTTCACGTCCGCCCTCAGCTATACCCGTTTTCGCTTCGCATATGAGCTGTGAATGGGTCTCACAAAGAAATACGTCATCAACTAGGATTTATCGTTCATATCGCGGGAAGACTAATTCCTATCGCGGGGAGAATGTCTAACGGTATATCGCAAACGATAAAATGTTGCCCATCTCTAGCAAGCACATTAAAGAGATAGTTCACCCAAAAATGAAAATTCTGTCATCATTTACTCACCCTTTTGTAATTTCAAACATGTATGCTTTTCTTTCTTCTGCAGAACACAAAAGAAGATATTTTGAAGAATGTTGGTAACCGAACAAAGGCGGTACCCATTCACTTCTATTGTGCGGTCACAAAACCAATGCGAGTCAATGGGTACCGACGTTGTTCGGTTACAAACATTCTTCAAAATATCTCATTTTTTGATCTGCAAAAGTCATTTTTGGGTGAACTATCGCTTTAAGACATCGAAACAAAAGTAATATCTTTCACACATAGCCCTCACAGCCCTGCCATCACGAATCTATAAAAATGGGAGCGTCAGATATTGAAAGAGAGAAACAAAACGAGTGACCTGATGTTGCAGAAAACCACAGTAACTGAATGGAAGAAGGTAGGCAAAAGAGAGAGAGTCGGATGCACCAACGGGGGGGAGGGGGGCTTACACACGACTCACCATACTGGAAAGAGAAGGGGTGGGGGGGAATAAAAGAGAATAGCTTTCCCCTTTTCTGCTCTGCCTGTGAGCATCTCATCAACTATTCATCACTTACTGCGCTCATCTCTCGCTCGCTCGCTTTCTCTCTTTCACTTCGCTCTGCCTCTCTTTCTCTCTGGCCCAGCCTTCATTCACGGTATCCTCGCCTCCGAGAGGTGTGTCAGGAATGTCTAATTGAAATGAACTGATAGAAACACATTGACTCAGGTAAGCAGGTCGACTCAGCTGAGCTCATTTTCAAGACCATCACGTTACCAGGCATTACAGTAGCTCTACCTGCAGCAAGTCACAGAGACTGTTAGGACGGAAACATGCACAGTATGCTAACACAGAGTAAGATTTGTGAATAAACGCAGTTCTGTTGCTGCCTGTACATTATCCTGCTTATTACACGGCTACTTTCCACATGAGAAAAAAACTGGACATGAAATGATAATTTGAAATATATTTTAGCTCATTTTTACCGAATGCAGACCTTCTGCAAGGAAAATATGTGTATCTCATATTAATCTTGAGTGCCTATACAGTAGAATGGCATACATCGTATCTTCGAAGAGTATTTAGTTTGATCACATTTATAAAAGAGATCCAGCTGTATGATTATTTCCGGAAAAATAGGAGCTGCTAGAGGTGGGACTAGTGGGGAGAGTGGGATGAAACTACACATCATCACATTAATCCCTTCGTGTTTTGTACATTATACGAGTACACGCCGACACAGACGTATGACTTAGTTTGACTTACCGCGTGCAGTTCATGTCCGGCATCTTTTAGCACTGGGACCGCGCCATCTATCAGTTTCAGATCTGCAAATCCAGCGTTATATCCACCGTTTATATAACATTCATCACTGAAATGCCATGAACAAACACACACACCTAAACCTCACTATCGCAAGAGTAACCAGCTGCAGCGCAGCCCATCTTGACGCAGCGCAGATAATCTGTAAGCGGGTCTCGCTTGTCGGTTGGCTCGTGGGCGGGCTCTTTCTTTCGCCTTGCCGTGCTTTTCCGGGAGAATGGCCAATAAAAAGAATAGGATCCCTGCGATGACAGAATTATAAAAAACTTTAGTTAGGGAGTGTATCAAGGGAATGTATCAAGTACAGAAATACTATGTCATACGTCCAACTCGTTTTTTTACAAGTCAACCATGTTAAGCATGAGAAGCCAGCACGTTTAACAGTGTAGAAGTCAGAATGCATGACATAGCATGATACCCCATCATTAAGATAAGAAATGATGTTCAAATGTCACGAACAGGCAATTTGGTTTAATCATTTGTAAATATAATGTCATATATGTTATTAAAAGATATATTTAATTTGTCAAAAAACCCTGACAAAATGATTTTTGGAATAACGAACCTGCAAATTGGCCAGTCCGAATCAAGCATTCCAACAAGCCCTGTCATAAATATTAATAATGTGCAATGTATGTTGCTGTCAAGGTGGTCGCAGTAATTGACGTCTGTTCACATGAACATCTGATGCATTTTGCACACAAACCTAGAAAGCACATGTGGAAATCACATGCTTTAATCAGATTTCCCATGTGATATGATATTTCTAGCCCGGCACTAGGGGCATCACTTGGCCTGGAAAAAATTAGTGTTTATTAGTGTTAGTTTAGATGGAGATGATACTGTGAGTGCTTTTGAGGAACAATTATCAATCAATTCTATGTTCTCACTAGAAATTCATTGGGATATCTAGTTATTTCAACCTGTGATTATAGGACTTTTGGGTTAGTGCTCTTTCAGTAATGCTGAGCGTGCAATCAATGCACGTGTCATATGTAACCGGTCCCACTTGCACCGCTCTGCACGGGCCTTGAACCGGCGTCGGTCCGGATGGGAGACGGGCGCTCTAACGAGGAGGCTAAAGACCGCAGTCTCTAGCGTCTGTCGCTAGAGCGTCTCTGTTGGTCGGGGAGTGAAGTTTACACACTGCACAGCTCTTCACTAGCTGGCCTCCGTTACACATACATGAGTGTTTAAACGGATTGTTCACCCCAAAAAAGTCTGTTTATTTATTCACCCTCATATCATTCAAAACCTCTATGACTTGATTTCTTATTTGGAACACAAGAGAATATATTTGGAGAAATGTGGTTTTGTGTTCATACAATGGAAGTCAATGGGGTCCAATATTGTTTAGTTACCAACATTCTTCGAAAGATCATCTTTGGTGTTCTGCGTGCTTTGGCATCATGTAAGGGCGAGTAAATGATGTAAAATTTTGTTATTTTGGGTGAACTGTCCCTTTAAGGCACTGGGTTCTTTATGCAATTTCAAACCAGCACCAGGTGAAGCCACCGAGCGGTCATAATGGTTTTCCAACCACCGGAAGAGGTCAGTGATTGACAGTCAATCCTTTGACCCATATTCACTAGATGAGCTGCGTATCACCAAATTTATTTAAAAATACCTCTAATACTACATTGCACTTTAGTTTACATTCATACAAGCATAAATCTGCATTTACAGTAAACACTGACATTTGCTATACACATTTGAGGTGTTTGCCAAGTGATCTGATGCTCGGTACAGTGATAAAGAGCTTACACTCTGAATAAATATCCAATTAAGTGTTTAACAAGTTTGCATTGTAATGCTGTACAGATGGAATTCACATGTGGCCAATGTTAACAGGATAATTTTTTGGTTTGCCAGTAATTTACCGTACATTTAATTACTACTTACCTATTAGAACTTAGAAAAGTTTACTTAAAAGTCAAAGTGTTTTAATTTTGATTTGAGATTCAAGATGAGCTAGAAGAGACTGATTCCAGTACTGGCATTAGCACAGCAACACTGCAAAAAATTACTTTCTTCCTTAGCATTTATGTCTTGTTTTCTTGAAAAAATATTTCAAACTTCTTAAATTACGATACATTTACATATCAAGAAAAGTGACTTAAGATATTCAGTCTTGTTTTATGGAAGAAAATCTAAGAAAGTTTATGTTTAAAACAAAATTGCAGTAAGTTAGTGGCAACCTGCTGCAAAACGGTCACGGTGCTCGGGGTGAGACACGGAGACAAGGAAAGAGGACCCAAGTGCAGACAGCGGGTAAGGGGTTAACAAGACAGACTTTAATAAGAACTACAAAAATACAAAACAAAGACCCACATGGGGGTAACACAACAAAACACAAGGGTATAAAACATGACTGGACTAACTACACTTAAACAAGACTAAAGTTAAACATTTAACATAACTAAACTAACAACAACTCACCAAACAGGCCACACACGCAACAGTACAATAACCCGACACAAGACAGAGAACACAGGGGCATTAAATAAGGGGACAAATCAAAGGGGAACAGGTGTGGGGCATGAACTAATAAACAACCAATAACGAGAGATACAAAAGGGCGGGAACACAGACAAGGACCGGAGAGAGTCTCGAAGACCGAAAGGGTCAAAAATGACTCTCTCCACACATAACAAGGGATCCTGCCGTGATTCTGCCACAAGATCAAGAAAGACATGACAAGATGAGGCAGAATCACGACAAAAATGTTTTACAGTTTATCATAGATGTAGTGTGTGTAACCGTACAAATATGGCAGTGCGATGGCTTCAACGTTATGACGTCATATGCAGTTCTGTATCATAGATCCGTGGTTTGAGGTTTTAGTGACACAGAAAATGTGAAGCTACGTCCCCGCTAATGCTAAACTCCTGTGTTAATCTGCTGTGATTAGGTACAAGTGGACTGAAGGTGATGCTAGTGTAAGCTGTTCCCGTTTGGCTCAGAGACCTGCTGTGTCAACTTTTCTTTTTTTTATTAATTAGCAGCTGTTTCTTCTCGCTGGGCTCCATTGGGAATGAGACTGTTATGTCGATGTAGATCCCATGTGTAAGGCAACACAGCATGTTATCTTACAAAAATAGCTTCATCTGTTTTCACCAAAATATCAGTAAACTGTATTACATACAGAACTACTGTAAAATCATCGTGAGATCACCTTACAACAATGCAAGAAGCTTTTTGCTCTTTAATTTTGACTGGTTAACATTACATTAGTAGCAGTAGTGTTTTGGTGGAAACTATGGTCACCTCGGTACATTTTTCATTTATGCAATAGATGCATTAATAGGACATGTTCATCGTTTTTTATGTTATTTACTTTCCTGTAGCTCACTTGGTAGAGCATTGCACTAAAAATCAAACTGTCTGTCTTTATTTACTCACTCTCGAGTCGTTCCAAATCTGTATAAATGTCTTTGTTCTGAAGAACACAGAGAAATATATTTGGAAGAATACTTGTAACTAAACCGTTCTTGGCCTCCATTGACTACCTTAGTAGGAAATGATGCTTTATATATTTCTTTGTTACGTTCAACACAAAGAAGATATTTTGAAGAATGTAGGAAATAAACAGTTCTGAGGCACTTTTGACAACTATTGTCATTTTCCCTGTGGTGGTCAATGGTGGCCAAGAACTGTTTGGTTACAAGCATTCTTCCAAATATCCTTCTCTGTGTTTGTCAGAACAAAGAAATTTACAACTCGAGGGAGAGTAAATGGTGACAGAATTTTTATTTTTGGAAACTTTTAGTTTCGTAGTTTAAAACCAGAACCCAGAAGACCAATCTTGGCATTTCTTTATTTATTAGCGATGTCTCAGAATTCAGTCGGATTTGAAGAAATCCAGACACAGTTGTCCAAACAAAGCGAGTGCGTCACATTGAGAGCTTGACACATGAAAGCGTGTTTTTGCACTGCAGCTCTGACATATGTTAAATTGTAGAACTAGAAATAGAGCGAGAGACTGGGAATAGAGTGATGGATTTTGTAGCGCTAACGAAAAGGATGTGTGTGTATATCTGTGTGTGTGTTGAAACTCGCAGTCAGAAGGGCTCTTCTGTAAAATTGTACCGCCAGTGATATCGAGCAGTGAACTCTTATTCCTCGCACCCTAGAGAGGTGACAGGGGACATGGAAAGAGCAGAAAGCTGCGCTGCGGAGTGATGTTCGGTCAGAGGTCACATTTTCACTCATTGTTCCTTTCGACTGCAAAGCCGATTGCGCCGCAGTACCGCCAGCCGCGGGAGAACGTTTTAGTGGCTCCTTTAATTGTTTAATTGTGTAATTCTGTCTGTGTGTGCGCTTCTCTCTCTCTCTCTCTCTCTCTCTCTCTCTCTCTCTCTCTCTCTTTCAAGAGTGGTTACCATGGTGACAGCTGCGTGCTGCAGATATCGCACTGATTTCAGACTCAGATAGAGGTTTCTTTACACACACACATACACAGGCTTTATAAATATGGAAATCACAGACTTACAATAATAATAAACAGAATAAATGTGTCTCGCACTATTATGTCTACACAAACGATGACGATTATATTTGCAGCGTTGGATGGTAATGATTAATAGCGCTCGTGTGTGCGTGTGGCCGGGTGGATCGGGATTATAGCCTTCGGTTTGAGAGTCGCGCTACGAACGCCGCGTCAGGTCCTCGTCCTGAATAACGGCACTTATTAAAGCAGTTAGGCAGACGTGAACCATCATCTCGCTTCTGAAGGGCCGGTGGGGAGGGATGTGTGTGTGAAAGCATAAGAGTAAATGTGTGTGACCGAGAAAGTCAGCTGACCTTGAGTGCGCAGCCCTTGATGGAAGGCTGGGGGAGATGGACAGATCTGATTGGCTGACGGTGTGTGTTCGGCTTCAGCAGGGCTCGGGTTCAAACATCACCCTGCTATCACACACACACATTGACACACATGCAGCATCCTCATCTAAACGGCTGGATGCAATAAACTCGCCTCAGCATCTTCTAGTCTCTGTTTCTTTCCATCTCTTTGCTTCATCTTCTCGTTCTCTCTTGTTCAATTCAATTTTCTGTCTCTCTTTCGATTTTCAGTTTCAATTTGGTCTGTTATTGGCATGACAAGAACTTTGTGTTGCAAAAGCATTTAGCTGCCTTTAAATGAGTAAAATGGCAATAGAGAACATGAAGTTAGATTAACAAAGATTTGGTGGTGCAAAATAAATAGCTTAAGTCAGATAAGCAAGTAATTATAAATAAAATAAACAAATAAATAATTGTTTATTTATTTATTTTTTTTTACCAAAAAGGAATCAATTAAACATAACAAAATGTGTAAAAGCTTTTACATGCAGAATCTATGAGTAATCCATTTCTACATCGATTCCTACAAAAAGTGTTAGCCGTGCTTTCTTTTTATTTTTTTAAGGCATTTTTGTCTTGAGTCAAAATGAGTTTTGGGCGGGACTATCTGTTAGTTCAACCAATGTCAACTGTTTGGAAATCCAGTTAGATTTTTTTTCATTGACAGCTTAAATCAATTCCATTTGGTGAAGCTAGTAGCACAAACATTACACACTTAACCTTTAAGAAAATGAAAGGATTAAATATGCTTTAAGGAATCTCTCTACATCCTTTACATCTCTCTCAAAAACGCACCCTTAATGTTGCAACACTCTTCTACAACACACAACTGCTTTATTTAGTGATACACAGTGTTTCAGAAACACACTTTCATCCTCATGAAGAGCTCTTATTAACACACCCCCTTCAGTTTTTCCACCAGGACTCCGTACTTAAACACAGTCTAAGCCTGTGCCCTGTTCAGCATCATTATTAGTGAACAGATCCTTCATTATACTGAATGAAGCGTGTGCCCGCGTGAGAGTCCAACAGACACTCTGCTGTTCAGATCCCTAGAGCACTTCAATGCTGAAACACAAGATATTTATACAAAAATACCTCATAGAATACAGATTTCTTTACTACTGTCAGTCTTAGTCTCAGTATGTACATTGACACTAAAACGTGTAGAGCCCAAAAGACAAGGTTCTGGCTGACTTTACATCATTTTCTTAGATGGGAGTTTTATTTGAGAGGGCAAGAAAACTAGATAGGTCATCACTTGTGTCTCTAAATCATCATCTGTTTTTGAAATATAAAATTGCAGGTTACTATACAGTATCTTTATGTGGGTTAAAAAATCAAATGACATTAAATTTACACTACCTGCAAAATCGTACTTGTAAATCATCATTATTTTAAGCTTACTGTGTGAATCGAGGTAAGGTTCGGAGACGGTCTTGAACGCTAATTGTTATGCACTCAATTGATTTTTATTTTGAAGTAAAAAGGCAACTTAAATAATTTATTGAACATCATTTTTGTTTGACAGAACAAACAAAAGTTGTTTGCATAGGTACATGTTTTTCGGTGCATGATATTGGTTTGTTAGAGGGTGTCTCGTCCTGCTTGATGAAATCGGGGTCTCATGTGGCGTAAAAAATCTGTTTCTCATTTTGTGCACACGGTTTGATGCAACATGCTCAATTTAACATTGAACATATTATGGTCCTGTGTTACAACAGTCCCCATGTGAGGAATGAACTGTGACAGGCAGTGCAGCTCCGGGAAAATAAACTCTGACAGGATGGTGCCGTGGTTTTCACATGGAGTGCTTTATTTCCATATCTATGTGTTCCTTAAATTTTGATGTCCTAGATGTTGCCAAACATAATTATTTTCACTGCTATAAACGTGAGTTCTTTAAAAGACTATAATAGTGTGCAAATAAAGTATTTCCATATCAGATTTGGAGTTGATTTTCCGTTGCAGTTTTCCCAAATCAACAGTAGATGGAAAAAAAGTGAGCAGTCTTTTTTGCAGTCATTTGCAGTCAGTGAGTGTGTTCGCAAAATGGAATGATGCCATGCTGCACTTTCTGTTTTTACGCAATATTTACAAAATGTGACATAATACATTTGCCAAACCACGCATAGCGTACTTAATAGAATACTGTATCCCATAATGTTCTTGGCTTTTCACTTTTGAGAGTGATGACTGAATATGATGTGTTATTTACATCCGTGTCTTGACTCAGCATTGATGTTAAAGCAGAAATGTTTTTTATTGTGTGCTTGTGTTTGTTAGGAATAGTTCCTCAAAAATGTAAAGATATGTTTTTAACAAAATAATAATTTGATATGTGTGTGTTGCAGGTGAAACGTTACTTCGGGCACAATTTTAAAACAATCGGCTGTAATCAATAGGTAAACATATGATGATATGAGAACGATGACGTGTTTATTCTAAAACAAAACATTTTTTTAGATCATATTTGAGATTTGCTTTACATAAAAACTGTATGCAGTTTTACCCTTTTTTGGTCTGTAAAAGGTCATCCAATATTTATTCTATTGTTTTCTCTTTCTCTTCCCTCTATAGCTTGTCATTCTTTTATAAATGTGGTTGACCCTACTCGCACACACACATTTCCCATGATATTAGCTCTTTACTGTTGTTCTTTCAGGCGTGTCTTAGACAACCTTTCATGTTTCTCTTATCAAGCGCACTGTTGACTGCCTTTCTCTGTTTCCTCCGAGCGCACGAGGGTGTGTGTCGATCGTGAATGTGTGCGTACAACAAGCCTGCATGCACACTTGGATGAGTTTCGCTTCATCCAAAGTATTAGTGTCAGTGTAGCCCAGGTCTTTCTTCCTAGATTGAAGAAGAGAGAGAGAGGGAGAGATCTCGAGGGGCTGAAGCTATTCTGGTTATGGAAAGAGTGGAAATCCAAACAACTCACTGTATCAAATATGTAGAGACACACTCTGCTAATATCAAGAATCTCTCGGCTGAAAATAATCACAAACGCTTAATGGGATAAAGCTCACTCATTTTTAGATAACTGAGGAAAATCCTGCACATTGCAAATGCAAGAAATGTTTCTGTGTTTTTTTTCATATTTAATGTGTGTGTGATCATCTCTCTTCATAATATTTACTGTCTAATTTATTTATCCGTTTGCAATCAGTTGGTAAATCAATGCGGAGCTTGTTGTTCAAGGTTGGCTAAAACATATCACAATGTTGGTTACCTTCAATGTTTAACTCAGTAGTCAACCTCACATATTTGGTTGTTGAGCAAATGGTTGACTAGTTAGAGAGAGAGAGAGAGAGAGAGAGAGAGATGGAAACTGATAGCTTACTCTCAGATATATAGCATACTATATAAACTGCAGTAGAGATGAGATCAGCGATGTATCTCTGCAAGGTCGTTCAAGGGTTGTGGGACTCTTTCTTAACAGATGCATGAGGGTGACCTTTCCAAACTCTCCAGGTGAACGCAGCATACTGTACCTTTACTTGATTCTCTGCCTCGCGTGCCTCATTGAGTCTATAGAAATACAGAATTAATTCTAAGATCTTTGATACTGGTCTGGTGGTAAATGACAAATATACTGTACTGTACATGTGTGAAGTAGTCTCGCATGTAAGGTCTGGGAACTTTGTCCGCTTTCATTGACCAAAGGCCCGCCCAAGAGGCCATATGACAGACAGATAAAGCAACCAATCACGTTTCGATTTGTGGCGTGGAAATGTCACCACAGTAACAGACCGGTGTACGTTCATGAACGCGTCAAAAGTTAAAAGCAACTACAATGTTTATGAGTTCATCCCATGAACTTCGCGTACTTTACGAATTTAGCATTTGGTCGATCGTGATACGTTTTTATTGCCACCGATGTAACACAACAGCTTACTTCTTCGATCAAACGGCTTTGTGTTATTTCCAGGCGGACCGTTAAAGAACGCAACACGCACGTCTCTCGGAAATCCTGTAAAATTCAACCAATCAGATGATGACTTCGAACTTGCTGTAGTGTTTCCAAGAAAGTGTGCCTTATGCATCAGTGTGCGTCACGTGACGTCTGAGGCTGAGACTATGTGTGACATAGCAAAAATTTTGATTGTTCATAATATATTAGTAATTATTATATACATATTTATATGAATTTAATGTATTTCATTACATTAGATAACAAGATAAAGACCGAGGGTGAGTCGTACAAAAACGAAAGGAATACTGAAGCCCCTCCTCTAACCCCACTCACGAACTTAACGTCACCGACCGAAAGCAGATCGTACTAAATAAAATGGTAGAAATTCATACGAATTAGCCACCTCATATAGTTACGAAATCAAGTGAGATTGTGTTAGAGTTTGAACTGAGGTTGACCTAAAAGACGACTAGCTAGTATGTTTCAAACACTAGCCAAAACAAATGAACTGTTATGAGGTCATTAGATGATTAATTGAGTACGTTGTTGAATACACTATTCTTTTAAATGCATTGCTTAAGAGTACAATGGGGATTGCCATGAATCAAAGGTACAGAGAATCGATTCTGCCATCTTTTTGGTTACCAGCCCAGATCTTAACGGCAGGCTACGCCATTCTACTTTGTGTTGTATTTTATTGTAGTGTCATTGAGATTCATTCCCTCAGCATCGAGCCAGATTCATCTAATAATTTCTCAAATTTTCCTCTCTCGTCCATGTTCTCATATCTCTTCATCATTTTGTCTTCATGCAGTCTTTGCTTCTCTCCTCATGTCTCGCTCTTTCTCATAACGTGTTTCCTCTCTCTTACAAGCTTTTTAACAATCTTCCAACCCCCCCCCACCCATCAGTGTATCCCTGCCGAGTGTGACGGGGTGGGTCTTACAGTGAGTTATAGTGTAGAAAGACACACGCGCGTCCTGTCTTCATAACTTCATAATCCCACCTCAGCATGAGGATGGGTGAGAGACAGCAAGGGAGGAAGAGTTTGAGAGGAAGTAAGGATGGATCACGGGAGGGAAGAAAGAGGGGTGAGATGGGCCCTTGTTTGTCTGAGATCTGGAGATGTGACGTTTTTTCGTTCCGCTGTGGAGAGTGAACTGCATAAAAATTGCATGTAAAAGCGCATAGAAAGCATGAAGTGAAATCTGTGTTTTAATGAGAATCTGAACTGAACGCTGTTGGCTGAAGCGTCTTCAATTCTGACCTCGCTTCCAGGGAATTACGGAAACATTTATCACAACTGCGGAAAATTTTATTTGGTTGCTTTTTCATATATTAGGAGATTACATAGACTTCAGTCTAAGTATATAATTGTTTATTTTATATTTTGAAGAACAATAAAAGTAAATGAGAAAATGTTTCGGTCAGTTTGGGTTCTTTTATTGTAGGTTTCTCTGTGTTTCTCTGTCGATCTCTTCTGAAACTAGAGGTCTTTTTCCCACATGGAAAATCACACATTTGTACATTTGTAAACTTATGAGACATTAAAGAGATAGGAAAGGCCAAAGATTTGTGCAAGTTTTAAAACACAGTGTTTTTTGCGTGGATAGCTCTGTGTTTCATGTCACACATGACTCTGATTTCAGAGTCTGCATATTGTTTTTTTAAGAGTTGTCTTTTTTGCCAAACTCGTCAATTCTAGGTGAGTTTAGACAACGAATCTATCGTGCATTATTTCTTTAAAAGTTTGTATGTTTTTATCCCTATGTTGGAATTATGTAGCTGTAACTTTTGGCTTTCTGTCTGGTCTCAGCGGACAGTTGTTTCATATCACATCGTGTTTCATGCTGGGTTGCAACATCGGGTTTTTTTGTGTCAGCTGTATTCAGATTTCCCCTCTGCTGGACAAGTTTTACAGTCCCGGATTCACCTCTGAGCGTTTGTTTTTAATAAAAACTTGAGGTGCTATTTCTGGTTTCACTACACTGGAGAAGTTCGGAGGGATGATACTGTCCAATGTGGTTATGTGACGGTTAACAGTGAAGCTTGTTAAGTAACACTTTTAACACAGTATTATTGGGGTTGTTAGTTGACTGTCGTTGTAATTTCTTGTGAATGTGTGTGTGAAGGTCTTGGCAGTGAATTGTGATGATGCATATTCCTGTAGGTAGAAATTATGTGTTTATGGTTGCCACATGCAGGTTTTGGCTTTTTTCAATTTGTTTTTCAGACTCGAGGTGTGCGTGTGTGTGTGTGTGTGTGAGATCGCAGTCTACTGGACAGATGTACATGTGAACCTTGAAGGAGAAAGAATGGTGGATGGTGATAAAACCCCATCAGAAAATGCTGATTTGAGCAAAGGCATTCATGCAGAACTGCAACCTTGTGCAGTTTTGTCCACACACGCACACACACACACGCACACACACGCACACACACACACACACACACACACACACACACACACACACACACACACACACACACACACACACGTCTTGGATAATGTCATAGTATTTTACGTTAACTTTGTCATAAGTGACTGTGGGGTATTTGTTTGTGTGTGTGTGTCTGTGTTCTGTATTACTGAAAGATAAAGACAACACGGTGCTGAAAATGAAACAGGCTACTTCTTATTTCCTTTTTTTGAATCAACGAGCGTGGATGGTTTTCCTGAATACTTGTTTGTAACTGGTTTACACAAAAAAAAGAGTGATTTGCATCACTCTCCAGGTGGATTGTGGGATTGACGGCGACGCTGCATTAGAGTCTTGTGTGAGACTTCTCAACTTGGCAACTTTTAAACTGTGTTGCTTTTTTCCATGAAGAAAAGATAAAAGCAAGAAATTAAAGGAGCAACAAAGAAATTGTGTGTAATTCCTTACAGTGACCGTAAAATATGTATTTAGGTATAGTTGTGATTGGTCTATTTTTGTTTTGCCATTGTGCTGTTTTTATGCAGATCTGGCAACCCTGCTCTGCAGTCAGATTAAGTGATGTGATGCTGATGTATACTGAGTAGTAGCAGAGGATTGACTGTTATTGATGGTTGAAGCAGATTGGATGGACTCTGAATGAGTTTTTTTCCCTGTTCTGTTTTTGAGAACTTCTAAGGTTTCTATTAACAGAGCAATCAGTCGCAAACATCTCTCTTGGTCATGTAAAGGTTTTTTCTTTTATTCGCAAGTCAACGTGAGAGGAATTACAATGTACGGGCAGAAGTGTGTTTGTGTGCATTAACTGTTAGAGAATGTGTGCATTAGTCGTGAGTAAGTGTGTATATGAGGATGTAAGTGAGAAAAATGTGCTTGTTGTGTGTGTGCGAGAGTCGGAGAGCATCTGGAGATGAGAAAGTGTGATCACACTGGATGCGACAGCATGAAGGAAGGCTCTGAAGAAGGTGTTGGGGGGGATTGTGATGTGAGGGACCACAGATGGAGCAACACTGAGTTAAATAGTAAATAAATATCTGTCCATGATGTTTGATTTCAGATGTCTTGGTACAAACATTATGGTAATGTTACAGACTTTTATTTCACACTTATGACCATACAAAATTCCTATAAAAACAATATAGGCCTCTATACAGTATTTGACGATTAGGAATTTTTGCGTTGTGACATTTTTATGACAAATAAGTATATTATTACCTTCACCATTTTCATCACCATAATTTCTTAAAACTGTAATAAACATTTTCAGATTTCAGTTTCAATGGTCGTTTTCTTGAACGTATAGAACATCTAGGTGCATTATCAGTACGTACAGCATCTTTTCATAGCATACAGTGTGTGTGTGTGTGTGTGTGTGCGTGTGTGTGTGTGTGTGGTGTGTGTGTGTGTGTGTGTGTGTGTGTGTGTGTGTGTGTGTGTGTGTGTGTGTGTGTGTGTGTGTGTGTGTGTGTGTGTGTGTGTGTGTGTGTGTGTGTGTGTGTGTGAACTGTGATTATTGTTCTGTGTTTTTATTACTGTTCATAGTTTTCTCATGGCTAGATGGAAGACTGTACTGTCTCTCGTGCACACTTCAGGAAGATGAGCTCCGTTAATCTCTCGCACATCTCTCCTCTCCTCTCCTGGTCCTCTTCATCATCACGTCTTCTCCTCATCCTTGCATCTGCACGTTTCCTTCCATTTCACACTGGCTCTCTCATGGCTTCTCGCTTCTTCAATCCATTTGAACTCTCTTTGTTTTTATCTCTCTCTGCTTTTCTTTCTTTCTTAAAGGAATAGTTAACTTTAGAATTACAATTTTATGCTTATTTACTCACCCTCATGTCATCCAAGACGTTCATGTCTTTACTTCTTCTGTAGAAACTAATCCAAGGTTGTTGAGGAAAACATTTCCGGATCTTCCTCCATATAATGGCTTTAATGGGGGGAACCTGATTTAAGGTCCAAATATCAGTTTCTTCGCAGCTTTAAATGGGAATACGCAACACCAGCTGATGAATTAGGGTGTTTTCTAGCAAAACGATTAGTCATTTTCTACGAAAAATTTCGTTTGATTTTGGGGTGATAGGTGATGTGAACATGTTCTGCGTAAAGCTCTTTGAGATCACAAAGCCAAAAATATGTTCTTTGATTAAAATGTTTTTTAAAAGTTAAAAATTAAAAGTTTTATATATATTTAAAATATCTGATATTTCTATTTTAAGTTTGCAAATCTAAACGCGGTGTGAAACATTGTTGAGATGTCTTCTTAAACTCTAGAAGAGACATATGTGAGATCACTTAAGTATATTTTTGTTAGGAGAAATTCTGAGAAGCCGAAAATGTCTCCAGCTGCTTCTCATTTAATCTCTGTTTTGTTTTGTTTAGGACAATTAAAACATATTAAATACAGATTTAATTTTAGAATGGTCTCTCCATCTTCCCCTCACTATTTTTCTCTTTCCTCCATTTGTAGCATCAGCTCCGAAGGTAAAGCCCATGGATTCTCAGTGGGCTCTGGAAGGTAAAAAGTTGACGCTGAAATGCGAAGCGGCGGGCAACCCGAGCCCCTCCTTCAACTGGTACAAAGATGGCAGTCAGCTCCGCAAGAGAAAAGATGTCAAAATCAAAACCAACAAGTAAGACACATCTAATGCACGCAAACACACACAAAGACACACTACTCGCACGCCGGCAGAACTATTCTTGGCATCAGAGGTATTAAAAATACATCTCCCATCAACTCTGTCTGAAGATTGGCCCACTTTGTAAATAGGCTCAGAGATTTTTCAAAGGGAGAGAGAGATTGTTGAAGGAACAGGAAAAAATCATTGCACCCTGATGCCATTTGAATTATTGCATGATTTTTTTTCATTTGTAGATTACAAATAAAAGAACGTAGACGTGTCTTGGAGAACATATAAAATATGTAATTTACAGTATGTTTCTTTCTATATATTGAAAGCGCACACTGATTACGGGCTGTCAATCTCCACCCAGAGCAATATTTTATTGTCAGAGGCTGCTCTTTACAGCTTGTGAGATTTGAAAGAATTCTCAACTGTATCTCAGATGCTTTTCCTAAAATTGCTTAGAAGAAATAAAAACAAACAAATGAGACAATTGTTTAAATCCATGAAGAGTATGGAGGTGTAAAATGAAAGTAGATTGTAGAGGTAAAATACTCTGGGTTTGGGTCAATTTAATGAGAAATGTTTGAGTTCATATTGAGATCTTCAATAATATTGACTTTTGATTGCAGACTTGACAAATCTGAGCTCAGTTTTAGATCTCTTCTGAAACACCAATGGAGATTTCAGGGTCTTTTTCTCAGGAAAAATATGTGAGACTTTCCATTTGTTCTCCATTTAGTCTCACTGATGTGTAAGAGACATAATTAAGATAGTAAAGAGGTCTGTAATTTGTCTTTCTTAAGAGTAGAAAGCATTATAAAAATTTCTGTTAGTTCGTTTGAAGTCATGCAAAAACTGATAGCACAGGATTTATATGGAACGCTTTTATGATACCTCGGTTTTTTTTATCTCGGCTGCATCTTTGCACTGTGTGGCGCAGAGAAAATAAAATAATACAAGGCATGTACTATGTTGTATAAGAACAGAAAAAAATGTCATTTTACATCTGCAAGACGCTGGTATTAAATCTCAGCAGCCTCGGGTTCTGGTCAGCATCTCAGGAAAGGTCCATCAATGAATTATGAGTAAATTCCCCTCGTTGGCTTCAGTGGTTTCCTCGCTCGCGGGGACGTGGGCTGCAGGCGTTTCAGAGGGAGAGCGAGTGGGCGTGAACGCGCGTTGCTTTCCCTCCGTGGGTGGAGAACGGATTAAAAAAACATATGACTAAGTTTATGCGCTGTGGAGTCTAGATAAGCAAGTCTTCTGTGAGAATTGCATAATCATGCGAAAGCCTTGTATTGTGTGCAGAAGTGTTGTCTTGTTAAATGTTCTAAACGATCGAATGGAAAGTTGCTGAGCGGTGCACGTTGCTGTAACATTGCATCAATGTCATTTACCCATTTGTTATAAAAATCAATGGCGCGCAAGCAGCTGTATGTAGCAGACCGCAGGGAAACATACGGACTCGCGCATGAGATTTCAAAGCGTTCTGTAACATGTCGACTTCTGTTCTCTAAGAAAAAGTGCTGAGACGCAGGTTTCCACACGAGGAAGATCACTCTAACAGGACTGCCTTTTCGGAGGCCTCTTGTGTAATTTTGCAAATGCATGCGGCGAAGCTTCAGATCGGCAGAGGCGCGCACACTTACGCAGATAAATTGTGAGTGATAGAGTTAACGGTGTGGACCAGATATTCTGATAATGATGGAGGTAAAATAAGGACAAGGAAGAATGAGCTGGACTCCAGACATTCAATTCAATTCAATTTTATTTATATAGCGCTTTTCACAATGTGCATTGTTCCAAAGCAGCTTTACTGGAGAAAATAAGAAAAACTGAAAAACACAAAAAAGGTCAAACACAGCACAGTGCATGGTGTTTATAGAACAATCAAGATTATTCTAGTAAATAATCTCTAATAAATGCAGTCTCCCGGTGGTTTATTTAGCATATTTTGCATTAAGTGAATGCTTGGCTGAAGAGATGTGTCTTTAATCTAGATTTAAATTGGGAGAGTGTGTCTGACCCTTGAATAGTATCGGGAAGGCTATTCCAGAGTTTAGGTGCTACGTATGAGAAAGCTCTACCCCCTTTGGTGGATTTAGTTATTCTAGGTGTTATCAAAAGTCTGGAGTTTTGAGATCTTAGAGAGCGTGATGGGTTGTAGTGTGGTAGAAGCTCTGTTATGTAGGTAGGGGCTAAACCGTTTAAGGCTTTATAAGTAATTAAAAGAACGTTAAAGTCAATACGATGCTTAATGGGTAACCAGTGAAGGGATGATAACATTTGGGTTATGTGATGGTATTTTCTGGACCTGGTTAGAACTCTGGCAGCTGCATTCTGAACTAACTGTAGTTTGTTGATTGATGCTGCAGGACAACCACTAAGCAGTGCATTACAGTAGTCAAGTCTTGAGGTCACAAATGCATGAATAAGCTTCTCCTCGTCAGCCACACATAAAATATTTCCTAATTTGGCAACATTTCTAAGGTGGAAGAAGGCTGTTTTTGTGACATTTGAGATGTGATTTTTAAATGACAGGTTGCTGTCTAATATAACGCCGAGGTCTTTAACTGTATTTGTTGGAGTAACAGTGCAGCCTTCAATTTGCAGGTTATAATCTGAAATATTCTGCTCACGTGTCTTTGGTCCGATAAGTAATATTTCTGTTTTATTAGAATTTAAAAGAAGGAAATTATAAGTCATCCAATGTTTTATATCTTCGATGCACTCTGCCAATTTGGACAGCTGGAAGGAATCATCTGGTCTTGATGAGATATATAGCTGAGTATCATCTGCATAACAGTGGAAGCTAATTCCATGTTTTCTAATAATGTTTCCAAGGGGCAGCATGTATATGGAGAATAGCAAGGGTCCTAAAACCGATCCCTGAGGTAATCCATAATTTACTTGCGTTAGATTTAATGATCCCCCATTTAAATGGACAAATTGATGTCTGTCAGATAAGTAAGATCTGAACCATTGTAGTGCCTGTCCCTGAATACCGGTATAATTGTGTAAGCGATCTAGAAGTATTTTATGGTCTACAGTATCGAACGCAGCACTAAGGTCAAGCAGGACTAGGAGTGAGATGTTAGCTTTATCTGATGCTATAAGCAGGTCGTTTGTAATTTTGACGAGCGCAGTTTCAGTACTATGATGCGGTCTAAAGCCTGACTGAAATTTTTTGTGTATGTCATTATTTTGTAAGAAAGAGCACAACTGAGTGGACACTACTTTTTCTAGTATTTAACAGACATACACACGGCTGCCATTTTTCTTCTTCTTGAATAAACCCTCCACATGTTGACCTGAGAAGAAGGGCAGAGAGATAATCTGAATATCACATTGACACCACAAGAGACCCCACGTACTGCACCATTCAGCCTTGTAGAACATTCCGTGATCACGGGGCTTAGATTGCTTGATAGGAATATTGTCCTGGACCAAAAAAAGCCTAACCCCAAATCTACAAAGCGGAAAATTTTAGAGGTTGCTCTTTTTCTGTTGATGAAGTGTTTTAGTTCTCAACTTAGTCTCCGATATTTTTTCAAAAATTTGAAGAAGAAATCAAATTCAAAAGAAATGAGACAATTGTTGAAATACATGTAAAATTAATGTAGATTGTAGAGGTAAATTAATCTGGATTTGAGTAAATTTGGTGAGAAATGTTTGAGTTCATATTGAGATCTTCAATAATATTGACTTTTGATTTGCAAATCTGAGCTCAGTTTGAGACATTGTTGAGATCTCTTCTGAAACTCTCATGGAGACATTTGCAAGATTTCTGAGACGCAGATAAGGCTAAAGCAAAAGTTTCCATTTGCTCTTCATTTAAACTCATTGATATCTAAGAGAAATTTAGATATTATACAGTAGAAGAGACGTTATCTGTTATTTTTATGATGGGTAACCAGGTATGCAACCTTTTTGACAATAATAATCTTCTATTGTATTTAACTGTCTGAAAAAATACAAAATCTAGTTTTTTTGTGAAAATTGAAAGTAAAAAAACTTGGAAGAAAAAATATGCAGAATTTTTTACATAACAAAATCTGTCATATTTTCACATTTCACATTCCTCTGTCATTCTGTTTCTCTCTTTTTCTGCATCTCTGTCCTGTTTGTGCAGGAAAAACTCAAAGCTTCACATCAGCAGAGTGAGAATGGAGGATTCTGGGAATTACACCTGTGTGGCAGAGAACTCAGTGGGCAGGGAAAACGCCACCAGCTACGTCAGCGTCCAAAGCAGTAAGCATCATCTCAAATCATTTTTATTCCAACGTGACTGTTGTGGTCAGACAAAACTCACTGGCACAATGCTGCGGTGGGGCGGTTGCCAAGGTGTTCCACGTGGTTGCTAGGTGGTTGCTTTCTAACCCAAATCAAAAGATCCCAAAACAGCGTCAAAGGTATTCTGGTCTCTAGATGACTCGAGCCCACAGATCAGTGTCTGTAAGGCTGTATTCTTTCGCCTGTTTTATTGTCCGCCAGTCTAAAACATTGTGCCATTGTTATTGTAACACACCTCTGCTTGACAAGACGCGTGATTTAAGGCATCATTTCTGTCTGTCGCACAATGGATGTGGGGGAGTTAAGCACAAAGGCCATATTCTTAGTCTTTGGAGTTTTGAAAAAGTAATAGTTGTGTAGTTGTGGGATCTTGTTCTCTGTCTTTGTGTATGTACTGTATGTGTGGGATATGGGTGGTTGTGTGGCATTTTGATGGCTTTGGATGTTGTTATGGAGAGCACACGTCTCTTCTGTGCTGTTGTACTCATGTGGATCTCTCCACCTGCTTCAGTCTCTGGTGTATATCACATGAGCTGGAGGCGTTTGATGTGTGTGTGTGGGTGCGTGTGTGTGTGTGTGTGTGTGTGCGTGCGTGCGTGCGTGCGTGCGTGAGTGCGTGCGTGTATGCGTGTGTGTGTGCGCGTGTGCGTGTGTGCGTGTGTGTGTGTGTGTGCGTGTGCGTGTGTGTGCGTGTGTGTGTGTGTAACTAATGTCAACTCTTTCCAGCCCATCTTAAGGGCAGTATTGGTTGAGTGCTTTGTGAGATATAGGGTCTTTCCCTCTCATCTTTGTCCTCTACAGTAGATCTCCACCACACACTTCATTATTTGATGTGTCAGCGCAGCCTCATGGAGAGAGAGAAAGAGAGAGAGAGAGAGAGAGAGAGAGAATGAACGAGTGAGAGAATGAATGAGTGAGTGAAAGAAAGGAAGGAAGGAAGGAGAGATGTTTCCAACATATGTACATAAAATTCTATTGTATATTACTTTATTCTGCTACTTAAATGTATATTTTGCTTTTGTAAATCATTGTTTAAACTATACTTATACTACACTGATTTTATATATTTACACATATTATAAACCACTGTATTTTGTCATGCAAATAAAGCACACTTAAATTGAAATTGTGTGTGTGTGTGTGTGTGCGTGCGTGCGTGCGTGCGTGCGTACGTGCGTGTGTGCGTGTGCTTGTAAGTGAAACAGAGAAACAGAAATCTTAGACGTTTCAGAGTTTGTAAGCGAGTGGTTTTCAGTGGTTGTGTGTGTGTGTGTGTGGTGGATGGCTGCATATGATTCTCTGAGCTTAATGAAGATAAACCGTGTAATTTTGGCAGATCCTGCACTCCAAGTGCATAGATATCAGCTATATATAACAGTACAGACAGAGAGAGAGAGAGAGAGAGAGAGAGAGAGAGAGAGAGAGATTTGCTCTAGTGGCCATATGAGGGGTCACCAGGGTAATGGTCTGCAGTATTTGAGAGCATAGAGTAAAGGTGTGTGTGTGTGTGCGTGTGTGTGCGTGTGTGTGTGTGTGTGAGAGAGAGAGAGAGAGAGAGAGAGAGAGAGACTTGAAAAAGGATAACAATTCTTTTGGCTGAAACAGAATGTCCTTGAAGATGGGTCATTTAGGAGTGTGTGTGTGTGCGTGCATGCGTGTGTGTTTGTGTGAGTGTGGGTGTGTGCGAGTGCGAGTGTAAGTGTTTGTGTGTGTGAGTGTGTGTGCGTGCGTGCGTGCATGTGTGTGTGTATGTGTTTACATCTTTGTGTATGTTTGTGTGTGATGTGAAACCCAGCTTGACCCGCGGGCTGAGTTCTTGAGCATCAATGCCAAGAGTCTGTCAGATACAAGAGCCAAATATACTTAACGCACAATATACACTCGCAGAATTCACCCTATTTATTTTCTTAAAGGAACTGTTCATGCATTTTTTCTTTTTTTTTTGTCATAACGTACAGTAATAGCATCGAATGACCTGGGGCGCTCTAGCAGAATTTACCACAGAGCCGTTGTGATTTGAGGAAGTTCACATTTTTCGAGCGTCACGTGATTCATGGAGCCTTCAGATACTTCCAAAAAGTTATGTTATTTCTTTTAATTCTTTATTACTTAAATTTTTTATTCATTAAACGACCCACGTCTTTAAATGTGTTAAAAGTTTACGTGACTCTCTCTCTACCATAGCTGTCAAACATGATCATATGACGGTGTAGAACAACGGGTGTAGAACAACATGAGAATGAAATGATAACAAAAGATTCATACTTGGTGCAGTCATTCTTTTGGGACCAAAACTATTCCTTTAATAAATGCCCTTGATGGTATTGTGTACAATTCATCAGAGGACATTACTCTAAAGAAAGAAAAATATTTGTTTTCATAATCTTACATCAATACAATCGCTTTTTCTGCTTCTCTACAACTTTTCTGCTGATGCAATCAGGCCACCTGGGCAAGTTATATCCACCTATAAAAGCGAATGGTTTTTCTTGCCGTTTTTGTGCAACGTGATACAAACACACATCCACATAAATAACTGCACACGGATGTACATGTCAAATGAAAGGTTTTGGACCGAATGTGTTCTGTTGGGATTAATGAGGATGAGTAACTGTGAAATGATTCTCCAGCAAACAGCCATTGAAAGCTTAGCACTGCTCCCTTCAGCTTAATGAGTTTGACGTAAAACTCTCTCCTGCACACGCAGCGCTGTCTCCCTTCTGTCAGTCTGTGGATAATGTTGCACTTCTTACGGTATAGTGTCTACTACGCGCTGCAGAAGCTGTTTCTGAAAGTATGCAAAAAGAAATGTTTTTAACAAAATGTACTGTATTGTCACATTGCTTAACACCTACACCACCAGTAAAAAAGTCTGGGATCGCTTACTCGGGTGATTCTAACGAAACCACTGAAATATCATGGCAGTAAAGATTTTAATGATAAAACATATATTTCTGTTTAGATTACCGATTACTTTGTATTTTTCTAGTTAAAAGCTTAATATTAAATTTTGTTGTCATGCTATGACACAACTTTTTTCATTCTCATACCGATACAGATAGTTTTCTGCTTTAAAAAAAAACGCAACATGTATAATTTTATAATATAATTAAAATATACTTCATTGATGTCTTATTATGTATGATTAATAAAAAACTTGCTTAGGCATCACAATCTGGCTTTTTTTGCAAAACATCCCATAGGATTGACAGTTTTAAATGGTTAAGGTAATGAGACTTTTTAAGACCATTTTATGTCAAAAATGAAAAAATATTTCAAAATGGTGTTAAACTGTCAGTAAAAGTTGAAAATGAAAGTTTTTAAACATGTCTTACCTTGTTTTGAATGAATTAAAAGGAAATATGTTGATGCAAGTGTTTTCTAGAAAATCATGTTTGACTTCTTGAAACCAAGATTTTGTGAGAATCACCCACTCGTTCTATATATTTTTAGCACATTTTAGAATAATACTGGCTGCTTTTTAAATATTTCATTATTTGGTCCAAGTAATCCATTTAAAAATATTCCATGAAAAAGTAGTTTTCTAATTAAAGAAAATATGTTGGCACAATTATATTCTTGTCTACAACAGTAATTTCAAACATTGAAAAAGATTTTTAAGATTTGTCAAGTGATCCTAAACTTTTGAGGATTAGTGCATCTTGCCGTCATTTTGGAAGTACGACATTCCTCTGATCATATCCTTTTCAAACCCCCTTTGTATTTCATTCTGCCTCCTGACAATCACTCAACCCCCCTTTTCCTCCACCCTCATTGCATTCACTCCCTTCTTCATTATCCTGTCCATCCGTCCATTGAACCCCCCCCAGCACATGCAGTTCTGCAGCGTGTGCATGTGGAAATTACCCTCGTCGTGAGCATGTCTCCAAATGCTGTCTGAATAGGGAGTGCCTGTAAGTGGTTCGATGTCATTGATCGCTGCCTGCTTGAGTAAAGTGGAGCGGGGTCTCCGTACCGCCCCTCCACCTGACTTACGGCCTTCCCCGCGACCCCCCTCCCTGTCCGTGAATCATGTTCTCCGGCCTGTCCACATCCATCCTTCGGCTCGAAGCCAAGGCTAATGGAGCTAATATCCTCCCGCATCAGGATGGACTGCGGGACGGAGGAAAATATGTGCGGTCTTTAAAAGCTTCTCGGTGGACCTATTTAAAGCTGAGGACAGATGCAGTGCCGGCCCAGCGGAGCACCTGATCAACATTATTGTCTCGCAGCCGATTGGATAAACTCACCGTCTCGACCCCCGTTGAGGATGACATATGTTTTTGTAAACTCTTAAAAATAAAGGTGCTTCACGATCAGTGTTGGGTGTAACTAGTTACTAAGTAATTAGTTACTGTAACTAATTACCTTTCCCTTGAAAAGTAAACTAAGGGATTACTCTTATTTTTTCTGTAATTTAATTACAGTTACTTTTGATGTAATTAAACTAAATACTTTGTGTAATATATGTGTGTGCAATAGTGGAATTGACATCAAAATTCAAAGTCTAACTTTAAAATCCGTGCTTTAATGTATAATTCTCACATTTGTAATACTTTGGTCAGTTAATAAGAGTACTTTATGTAGTTTAATATTATTTATTTGAATGAATTAAAAGAACCCTTTCATGCCTATCCTTGAATCACTTAACTAATCAAGGTTGATATAGGATATAGAAAGTAAATAGTAATAAGTAAATAAATACTTTTTGGAGAGAGTAATTTGTACAGTAATCTAATTACACTATTGAATATGTAATTAGTAACTAGTAATTCATTACTTTTTCAGAGTAACTTACCCAACACTGTTCACGATAACATAGAAGAACCTTTTTTGTCTAAATGGTTCCATAAAGAACCTTTAACATCCAAAGAACCTTTCTGACTCACAAAAGGTTCTTTATGGTGAAGAAAGGTTCTTCAGATTATAAAAAGGTAAGAAAGAGATACTGTGACTGAATGGTTCTTCTATAGCATCACCTTTATTTTTAAGAGTGTAGTCCACAATACACACAATGCAGAGATGCAAAACGTTGACTGTCCAAATGCACACGGTGCAGAAAGTTATAGGCAGGTGGAATTGGCATAAAACATCGCATTGTCTCCGATTTATCAAAAGATCTATTTTTTGTCACAACATTGATCAAATTAACTTTAAGAAGATGTAAACATTCAAAACTTAGTCTCTCACTTCAGCCAATGCAGATCAACATTTTTATGACATCATTTACAAAGTATTTTTGACATCATTTAGCAGATATACTTTCTGTTGTCTTAAATATCATGCTGAGAATTGAAGGATATGGCCTTCACTTTACAAGTGCCTTTTTGAAGAGCACAGTCTCAAAGGAAAACGGTTATTGGCCAGCAGCGCACACACATTCACTGTGGAGAAGACGACATGCGTCTGAGACAGTTGTTAGGTTGAACGCTAGTGATATTGTTCTCCTGTTCCTTATTTCCACTTGGAGTGATGCGTGACCTTAGAAGACACAAGGTTATTGTGAACTCTGAGACGTCCCTCGCTTCACACTTCATCTCTCTGCTGTATTCTCTTTCTCTCTGTGGTGCTGTTTGTGTGTGTTAATGACTTCATTAGCTTGTTAGGAAATGGCAGAGCTCAGGTGGTGTTTCTGTCCTGTGGAAGATCATTTTGTGTGGTCTCGTTAGACCTTCCTGACATCCGTTTAGTTACAATAATACATCAGAGTTCAAGTATCCATTACCATACTATATAAAACAATTATAAGTTAAAATGTGGCATTGATGTGGCCTTCAGTTAAAGTGTCATTTATTAGTTATGCAATATAAATGGATTCAGTTAATCCACTGAAACAACAGAAAAGGCTTGTCAAGTCATCCATTCTTAAATTCAGTACTGGATGAACTTGAAGGTTTTGTTTAATTCTCTGCATGTTGTGATGAACCAGATTTTTAGCGGCATCTATTGGTGGGGTCGCGTATTGCAACCAACGGCTCACTCCACCCCTCCCTGTCAAAGCACAACGGAGGCTGAGACAGCACTAAGGGTGCGTTTATATTTGGCATTAACATGCGATCTCGGTGATCCGAACAAGCAGACAATCAGGACACAGCGCGTTTACACTTGTCAACAAATGGCTTCCACATCTGGATAATGTGATCGGATCTCTATAGTTTCCCGCCCATTATTTTAATAAGCCTGCAATTTAAAAATAGCCCCGGTGCAGGGAGATTTCACACAACACGTATAACGGGGAGAATGAGCATGTTACACATTTGATACGCAGCCATGTTGAACTCGAGGCAGCGGTGGGAAGTAAACCGCGGTTAAAACGATTAATGATCTTATATGTGAAAGTATAAGCAGAGGACGTTTGTAAAATGACAAACAACAGCTTTTGTACTTGAGCTGTGGCGGGTTTCACTCGCGCGCGCACACACACACATACACACAGACTAACGGTGTTTTTAAACACATCATTTGTTTATTCATGTCACAGACACATAAAATAATCACATAAGTAGGCCGAAGTTACTATGATCAAAAGCGACCACGTTTAAAAACACATGTGGCGCTGTGTGTGCGAGTAAAACCTGTTCGTGGCAGTCACAAATAGCCTATGTGATGATAAAGCTGAAGTGGTCAAGAAAACATCTCGTGTGATTTGACATACATCCTCTGTAGGTTGCAAATAATGATACACTGTAATAAAGTATCCACGATCATTTTGTGGGAAAATGAACGACTGTGCAAGAGTACGTGAGCAAGAGTAAACTTTCCTCTGTATTTGTCATCTGCTCCCCAGTCTGACAGGTTTCGGACAGACGAGAGAATAATGATAGCGGGCGGGGTTTTCTGTGAAGTTGTGCCGGTAAATGTAGATAAGCTGTCTGGATTGCGTTACACTGAGATCCGATCACAATGCGTCCTCGACTACCTCTGGATCAGGACACGCTGATCGGATGACATTCCGATCAGAAGCGCGTTTACACTTGTCTTTTCAATGTGTATGTGGACAACATCCAGATACAGGTCGCATGTTAATGCCAAATATAAACGCACCCTAAGATGTCGTCACGTTTTCACTTCTTTGCCGAAGGAGATAATGTAATTACAAAATGCGCTCTGTAAAGCAGTTTGTCCCTTTAGGGCTACTGTAGAAACAACATGGTGCACCCGCGGTGTATGTAGACAGAAATATCTCATTCTAAGATAATAAAAACATAACTCTTCATTATGTAAGGTCTTTATACACCTCTGAAGACATAGTTATGTATATTATATTGCATTTCTGTCCATACTGTAGATTCTCAAAAAAATGACACACAGCATCTTTAAGTAACCCAATCCATAACTAAAACAACCACTCAACTAGATAAAAATAATTGGTTGATTAAAAATTGTGTACAAGCACCTTAACCAGACCAAAACATGAACACAAGGCTTAACCGTACATTCTGATAGGCTGTCAGAATTATTGTTCCAGGACCATTAAGGATGTTGACACACGTGCGCGCAGACATCCATCAGTCTCGGAGAGGTGGAGGTCAGGAGATTCATATTAATCCTCAAACACTCAACACACAAACAAACATGCGTCTGAAACAGTGAAGAATTGAATCCATGTGCTCTCATTTGGTTAATTAAGTTCTCTCTCTCTCTCTCTCTCTCTCTCTCTCTCTCTCTCTCTCTCTCTCTCTCACTCCACTGCAGCAGTTTAGATAAATTCCTAACATTTTATTTGGAAATACTGTGATCTCCTGCCACGTTTACCCCCTGACATTGTGTTTATGCATGACAGTGTGAAAACCACATTTTAATTTAATATATTTTATTAATTTAATATATATTGTAAATGCGTTTATTGTTTGTTGGCTGCTGTTTTCATGTGGAGTTTAGCTGTCACATCCGGAGATAATTAGTTCTCCTCTTTGACAGACGCTCCCTACAGTACTTTCCCTTGATTAAAGCGTTTTTTCTTCCTCTTCCACTGAAGAGCTTTTTTCTTGTGGATGTAAAAGCGCTGTTATCTTTCTATTTTTAGTACTATATTCTTCTCTTCTATGCTTTTCCTTTCTCTGGTATTTTGGGTTATTTTTAGAACAGCAAACTCTCATACTCATACTGTTCTTGCAGTATGTGTACCATGTGCAGTATGCACATTTTCTACATGCATGGAATACAGAGAAGACGTACAAAAGTATGACATAAAATAGAGAAACATCGCGTGGAATACTGTATCCCACAATAATGCCTTGCGCTGGACTAATATCATTGTGATATATTTGGTCAGACTGTCAAACGTTGAGACATCTTATCATTTTTATTTCAGAACCGATGTGTCTTTCCATACGTCTTATTCTATTATTTTCCTTGACCTATTGTTTGAGCATGTTTCACATATTGTTGTTAAAAAAGGTACGTAGTATAAAGTATACACTGCACAGTATGCAGTACACAGTACGCTTGTATTCGTCTCTCTGTCTATCTCTGTCTGGCTGTTTGCCAGGGCAGACGTTTAAATCATGGATTGCCCGTGCACCTCTACTGTACTTCTGCAGAGGTTCAGATGTGATGTGCTTGAGTCTGCAGTGCACAGCATGACTTTCCGTGAGTCTGACAGACTGCAGAAAATCGAATCCCTCCGCGTGGCTGCGAGCCAGTGATGTCTGCGTGAACATCTTCCCATCTGCCATGTGTATTGGCAGCGTGTGTCTCACTTTGGTTTATATACACAATGATACAGTCACTTGTGAACGGTGTGTGTGTGTGTGAGTTTTAAGTCCTGGCACCATGTTGGGGAGGTATTTATTTCACCCAGGTACAGAAAGAAATACATTTCTTACGCTGTGTGGCTACCAGTGTTGGGTGTAACTAGTTACCAAGTAATTAGTTACTGTAATTTAATTACTTTTCCCTTGAAAAAGTAAAGTAAGGGATTACTCTTATTTTTTCTGTAATTTAATTACAGTTACTTCTGATGTAATTAAACTAAATACTTTGTGTAACGTGTATGTGCAGAAGAGGAATTGACATCAAAATTCAAAGTCTAACTTTAAAATCCGTGCTTTAATGTATAATTCTCACATTTGTAATTAATAACAATACTTTATGTAGTTTTATATTATTTATTTGAATGAATTAAAAGAGCCGTTTCATGTCTATCCTTGAATCACTTAACTCATCAAGGTTGATGTAGAATATAGAAAGTAATTAGTAATAAGTAATTAAATACTTTTTGAAGAGAGTAACTTGTACAGTAATCTAATTACATCATCGAATGTGTAATTAGTAACTAGTAATTAATTACTTTTTCAGAGTAACTTACCCAACACTGGTGGCTACTCTGAAGTGTGCAATAAAGCATATTAATTAACTTCAGAATGCTTTTAAAGTCTGGCATTTGGGGTGAAGTGAAGTTTGGCCCACTTTTATACTAAATGTGTGTCCATGTCATGCAACCTGTTGTTTTAGTTGTAGCATGCAAATGCTCTGCATGGTCCTGATATCTATAAACACTTCCCAAAACAGAACACACTGTATGAAATGCTGAAATACTGCACAAAAATGTGCTGTTACTTTGACAAATTTATTGAAAAAAAAATGGATATAATTGGACTGCTAGAATAATTTTTCCCGAAAGAATTTATAAAAAATTAATTAGAACATAATATCTGTATTTGAAATATTTTTAGTTATAATTAATTATTCATTTTTAATTGTATTATTGTTTTATTGTTTATTATTACTTTCAGTTATATGTGGTAGTTATATTATTATTTTGAACGAGCTTTTTCTTATATTTTGAATGTTAATTTGAGTTAAATTTTTAGCAGTTTTGTTATGTGTGTTTGTCATTTTATTTGTTTAATTTTTATGTTCCTAAGATTAATTTATTTTCATTAAAGTTTTAGTTTAGTTTTTTGTTCAGTTGTTGCTCAGTTATTATTTTTAGTGACTTCAAATTATTTCAGTTTATTGCTGAGGCAACATTTCTAATGTTCATTTATTTTAAAATAAAATTAAGGCAGATGTTATTGATTTAATTTCAATTAACAGAAATGTTTTAATAGTTTTATTTTAGTAAACTATGATAATCTTGGTGTGAACTTGCATCACATATGCTATACAATTATGTGTTTATTACAAGGTTATTTTAGTTTTAAAACTTTCCTGTTTATTGAATATTGGCCTACAATTATTGAAAAAAACTATCTAAACAAAAATTGAAATGTTGCCCCAGAAATATACTGAAATAAATTTAAGGCACTAAAATTATAATAAAAAAACATTATTTATTTATAAAACTTAAATAAAAATAAATTAATCTTACAAAGCAACATAAAAATAAACAAATAAATTATAAAATGACAAAAGCACGTGACACGTAAAATTGCAAATATTAAAGTGTCGGAACAAAAGATGCATTCTATCTAAAAGCGAATGCTCACCCAGACCTGCCTGAAACGCCTCGTGTAACCACACCCCCACAAATCTACGTCAGTTCATGGTATGATTTGACTGAGACCACCCAAATGTATACACAAGTAAGGTGGGCGTACCTGTCAGTACAATTGCGAGCGATGAGCTTTGTAAAAAATCCACGCATTTCAGAGAGGTGGGGCAAAGAGGAGATACAAACATGCACGGTATGTGGAAAATACAGCGTTTTTGAACCTTAAGTCGTGCATACACATTGCGTTACATCTAAAACAAACCATAATATTCGTTTCAGTTGTGTCATATGACCCCTTTAACATAGAAATTTAAAAATAATAATAAAACTAAAAACAAAACTATAATAACTCTAATTTAATGTCTGTGTATATTACATCTGTACTGCAGACTACTGCGCTTTTTGTAGTATGCAGGGAACTTGCTTTCCATTGTGAACACATTCATTGAGACTTTTACATTTACATTTATTCATTTGGCAGACGCTTTTATCCAAAGCGACGTACAAGTAGGAGAGCATATACATTTTTTTCAACTTTTCCCGCAATTGTCACAATGTGTAATGCTCATCTTGGTTTTTCTGTGTCTGTGTGTTTACATAGTAACCACCACATTGTCTCCGGGCTCGAGTCATGCCAGGAAGTGCAATGAAACAGAGAAAACCTACTGCGTTAACGGAGGAGACTGTTATTTCATACATGGTATAAATCAGCTGTCCTGCAAGTAAGTTGCACACATTCTACCCCACTTTTCTTTTTTGCTAACCCTCAGTATGTTACAGCATGATTTTTCAGACCGTTGCAGGAGCGGAAATTTAGAGAGTTCTCGAAACATAATTGAATACACTAGAGAGAGCTAGAGAAAATTATGGGCTGTTTGAGGGCCTGTGGGGTGTACAGCGTCTTCAATCAAGTCTGTCAATGTATACTGCCCGTATCAATAGATATGCTGTGTTGCTGCCCCCCCCCATCCTTCAAGAGACACAATGCTTTGTCCTTATCAGCCATTTTGAAGAGGACAGTTCAGATTTACAGCGTCTGCGCCAATTTTTTTCAAAGGAAGAGAATCAAACCCATTAAAGCTGCTTAAAGATCAAACCCTTTTGGGAGATGTCATCCTTTAAACTGTGACTTGAAAAGTCAATCTTTTTAATTTACAGAACAGAGCGTTTGAAGCACTGTAAGGGTTAATTGGCCTTAAGGAAACACGGACTGAGATGAAAATAATGTGTGGTGTTTTTGGCTTTCTGGACACACCGATTGAGTTAGAAGCTTGAGATGGTGTTTGTCTTTGACGGTATTAAATTCAGTATGATATTGCGGTCATGGTACAGTTTACAATATACTTTAGTTATTTTTGCTAGAAATTGAATTTGAAAAATGTATGCCATATCTTAATTTGTGTTTTTGGATAATCCAGTAAATTAATTACCTCATGTAACTAAATCAATGTACTTAATCTCATTTAATTATTTGGAAAATCACAATATGTGTGATGTCTGTGCAAAAGCAACTTCGCAGTTTAAAACATTCATGAGGTTACATTTAAATATCTGATCAGCACAAACCTGTCAATTGAATTCTGTTTTAATGTAGCATCGTACAATAATAGTAAAGGAATAAACTCTGCTTTGCATTGTGCCTAAAAGCACCCCCTATTTACAAAATCGTTCTTACCTTGACTTATTTGGAGCAGTACACAAATATATCTACCACCTCATACAGTAAATGATATGGCAAAATCTGTATCCTCATCCACCCATGACTAAGAGACATTCACCTGTTTTCTGTGTATTTGTGTACCTACTAATTGATAACTTTGTCCTTATTTGTGTGCGTGTGTGTGTGTGTGTGCGTGTGTGTGCGTGCGTGTGTGTGTGTGTGTGTGTGCGTGTGTGTGTGTTCATGTTTGTATATCCCGGTGGGGACCTAAACCTGAATGCACACCAACTCATGGGGACTCGTGTCACCGTGGGGACCAAAATTGAGGTCCCCATGGGCACAAAAGCTTATAAATTGTACAGAACAATATTTTTTAAAAATCTAAAAATGCAAAACGTTTTCTATGATCTTTAGGTTTAGGGGTTGGGTTAGGGGATAAAATATACAGTTTGTACAGTATAAAAAACATTACGCCTATGGACTGTGAGATAGTAAACCAGACATGTGCGTGTGTGTTTGTGCCGTTCGTGCGTGCGTGTGTGTGTGTCACCCTTGCTCCTGAGTAAATTAAATGCACTCTGTCCTATTGACCTTTGCTGTAAATTCTACAGGCTAAGTGGGCAATATTACAAAGTAGAATATTATTTATATAATAAAATAATAAAAATTCATAACCATATAAAACTTTTCGAGAGTTTATTCAAAAAATTACATTGCAGTTACAATTAAAAATTGAGCTAGTTCCTGTAGCTCAATTGGTACACTCTCAAAAAAGATGTGCTCAATAATATTTTTTGAGTTATGAAATTTTAACACATGATGTGTTTTTTTAATATTATGAGTCATTTTGTAGTTTACAGCATTGCATTCGCAGTGCAAAGGTTGTGGGTTCAATGCCTAAGAAGCACACATATGGTACTGAATAAAAGAAATGTATATCTTGATTTGCATTTTGCATTGGTTAAAGGTGTCTGCCACATGCTTAAATATAAATGTAGTTCATAACTTTTTAGTGTATGTATGAAGTCACTTCCTGATGTAGATTTACACAACCAGCGAGTAACCAGAGGTGTATAGTTCATCACAAATGAACTATAATACTGTACAACTATCTACATGATAACAAAAATATTTTAAGTGGATAAACTGTAAATATTCCTTAGAAAAAGCATACAGTTAAAAAACTATTGTAAGCTTCTAGAGCTTTTTAAAAAAACAATGTGATGAGAAATGTTTGGCATCGTGACAGTGTTTGTGTGCTTTAACATTTCTTTGTTGAAACTCCCATGTCCTAAACATGACATGAAATGACCTCTTTCCTCAGGTTACGGGCCCTGTGACATCACAGTGATGACATAATCAGGTGGAAGAGCTCTGTGTGACATGGGTTGCCATCTGTTGTTCTAACTGCATGTCTCTTTGCTCTCCTCTCCTCTCGTCTCTCTCTCTTTCCTCATGTATCTGTCCCCCCAATCCCTACCCTCCACACCTTCCTGTTTCCCTTCATCAGGTGTCCAAATGACTTTACCGGTGAACGCTGTCAAACCTCCGTAATGGCCGGTTTTTACAGTATGTTCATTTCTACTACCTGTCTGTTGGTCTGTCTCTGTCTGTCTGCCTTAAGACAGCTGCATGTTGCCTATGATGTATGTGTATGTGCATGTACAGTATGTAAAGTATCTGCCTCTGTTCATCCATTCAGTTTCAGTTATTGGTGACCTTCAAGCAGAAATTCGTGGATCTTTTCTCAGAAGAATATTAAATGCACATTGCATTGATATACAGTACAGAAACGTGCATTTGAAGAGAATAAATACAGAGGAAATGAAGTAAAACAGTAAAACTTGCTTCCTAAAATTAGGTTCACATAGAGCAAAATTACTTAGACTCAATGAGATACAGTATAGTGTTAATTGAGATTAAGCGGTGAATTTATTTCATCAGATGGATTAATTAAAAGTGTGATAGAGACTCATTTATAACATTTAAAGAAATCTTCAGGGTTCAGTGTAAAAGGCACGCTGTCGATTGCCACAGAAAATGATTTTGACTCGTCTTACAAAGTAATGCACTTATGATGAAAGTCTGCAGGTCAAACTCGATTTTTCTATATAAATGACATAGAATTAGTACAGATTGCGTTTCATTCACTAACCTAAATTTATATAGAGCTGTTACTGTCCGATCAAAGCAGGTACTGAATGAATGTTTATATTCAAGGCTTTAAAGGGATAGTTCACCCAAAAATAAAAATGCTGTCTTTTATTCACCATCGTGTGCTTTAAAAGCCTTATATGACTCTTTCTTCTGTGGAACACAAAAGAAGATATTTTGAGAAATGTCTCAGTGGTTTTGTGTCTGTAATGGAAGTCAATGGGGTTCAATGTTGTTTGGTTATTTATCTTCTTTAAAATATCTTCTTTTGTGTTCTACAGAAGAAAGAAAGTCATGCCGGTTTGGAATGACACGAGGTTGGGTTAATGCTGAAAGATTGAAAATGCTTTTAACTTCGGGGTGCCCGTGTACTGTATGTGAGAAATGCCATAGTTTCAATTAAATGTAAATCAGGCGTACTACAGATTTCCTTTGTTCAGAAACTTGCTCTTTGCCGGTTTTTATTATTTTCTGTGGTTATCGTCAGCAGTGTACAGAATATTCTATAAGTTTCTTCTTGTTAAGTGCTCTTGAAGTTTTTTTGAGTCTGAGGCATGATGCATGACACTTCATCTCAAAACGTTGACCTCTGGTACCACTACATTGGTGGTAAATTGTTAGAAAAACCCATAACATAATATAATGCATGTCATGGCTCAATATGTGTTTAAACCGCTGTACATTTGCGGTGGAAACAAAAAATGTTGAAGTTGAAAGTAAATGTATATCATGAAAATGTAATATCGGGACCAAACATAATCCATCTGTTTGTAAATTGTTATAAACACCATTATTTGTGTCAACATTCGTTGTTACTTGACTTGTCTTTTTGTTGTAATTTGTGCTTTTCCTTTTAATGTTTTTTTTGTGTGTGTGTGTGTTTCTTAAACCTTAAACCCAGAAATGAGGTCTAGTAAATATGGCAGTAAGTTTGGCTGTCTTGTGTCTGCATGTATTCGCACACGCTTGCTTACCGAATGCATTATCAACAAGAAAGGTGTTGTGTTGTTTATTGGTATTTTTGTTTGTTTCGTATCATGGGGATTATGTTTGTCTGCATTGTCTGTCTGTTACTGGAACGTACAGTCACTCACCTCAGTGTGTCAAACAAAACAAAACAAACAACACTACTAATCGCATTCTTGTGTTTCGCCGCTTATCTGAACGAGTGGAAAATTTGACCTGAAACCTGTTTTCTTGTTTTTTTCTTTTTGTTACATTGTCAACTTTCTGCATTGGCAGAGCATCTTGGAATTGAAATCATGGGTATGAAGTTATTATTTGTTTGACTCTTCAGTTTCAAAGTTCATAATTTTATGGCATAGTTTATTTCCAGATAAGAACTCGTCTCGTTCTGTTTTCTCTGTATATGACTACACAAATACATCCTCAGCTTATTTTTTCGTTCTGAAAAAGCGACACTCATTCCAGGGATATACTGTAGGAATATACACATTAGGCATGTAGATAAATATTTAATGGACAGTTCAACATTTTATCTCATATTTACACATTCTTACTAAACGTGTACTACTAATGAGCAGTAGTAGTAAGTGTCTTTTATTGTAATGTTGTTTCTGCATTTTACCCTGCAGTAAGTGCATTTTATCATCACCTCTCATGGATTATTGCTTTAATACCATATTGAAACATTTCGTACTTTTTATTATAGAAAAATAAATAAAATTAGTTATGCAGATGCATGTCCAGTTAAAACACATGCAGTTTAGTTAAGTGGTTATCAACTGGTCAGTCGTGGCCCAAAATTGTTTTAGCTTTTTGTTGCCTTTTTCAAAAAGAACCCACATTCGAAAACGCAAATGAAATAAAAAATAATAAAATATTAATAAATAAATAAATATATTGATGTATGGTATATATATATATATATATATATGTGTGTATAATACAAAAAATTTAATATATAATTAATATATTAATATATTTTTAAAAATTGTTAAATTTTGTTTTCATCCAGTGTTTTGTTAAATATTTTTATAACTATGCACAATTGAAACGTTTTTAAGCATTTTTCTTTACTTTAGTGCAACCAGCTATTTCGGCGCTGTGGTTGCTCGGCATTTAAAATTTGGGCCCTGACACTGAACCAGTTGCGAACCACTGATCTAGTGTCTCCAGTTGTCTAAGTTCTTCAATACAGAATGTTAGCAGCACACAACATGCCGTAAATCTCCGAGACGAGGGAGTGAAAAATGAGTGTTGCCCATCTCTTCTGTCTTTTCTCTGCACCTCTAGAGCACATTAGTGGTTAGTCTGGGTACATCTCGCCCTAAGTTTCCTTTCTCTCATTGGCTCAGTTTCCTGTAACAAGCATGCAATGCAATATCAGTGTCTGACTCAACCACCCCCCTCCTCTTCCCTCCCCACATTTCTCTTTTATTACACACCCGTCCCCTACTGTTTGGCCCTCAATTCTCTTCCCTCGTTCGTTTTTCGTTCCCTCTCTCCATGTTCTGTACGTTTCCTCTGTTGCTGCCCACGTTCAGCACTTTCGAATAGAAAAAAATCTGAAGTGTACTGTATATAACAAAGGCATCTTAATAGATGGTCTTCATAAAACCTGTACTTTACTCGTTTTACCCTTCTTACCATATTTGAAGTCGACATGAAATGACATTTAAACATGGCTGTTTGGCCAATGCCCCTACAATCCAAGACCTAGCAAGCGAACCGCTGGCCCCTAAAGCCTCTCTGTATTTTATTTGGATATTGTGATGTAATTCAGAGAACAAGCTATTCATTAAATAAAGAACATTTTAAGACATTAAAATTGAAGCCATTCTCTTTGTAATATTGTATTGAATCGTTCACAATCAGGAATGTATTTTAGGAAAGTGAATAGATCTGGTAAATGTGCTTTCATGTTGACTTTAAAGCATATTTATGGCAGTTGTAGTAATGGTTTTGCAGTACATTTCTATATGTGAACTAACATTTGAAACTGATTTGGAAATTCAAGCGGGTTTTATGAACAGCCTTCTCCAAAAAACCTCTATAGAAATGCAGTTGATGTTTCAACCCTGTTGTACAGCCATACTCTGTGCAAGAATTGATTGACTAAGACTTCTCTTTCAACATCAAAGGAGAACATGTAGAATAATGCATGTCATGGGCTTTGAATGGGGCAGAGATTTCATTTTATGAACACCTTTACCTTATAGCTTCCTGTTTTAATATAATCCACTGCGATGTGAAACTAGCAGAATGACATCTTTTATCTTTCAATGCCCCTTAAATGAACACTATTTATACTGTTTAGATAAGCTTTGTACTTTTATAAATATGAAGCTAAACATAGAAATGAGTTAGTTTGATCTAAACCGTGTTTAAATGCCGCTACTGACGCAGCGGTTGTGTGTCTGTTTGTGTGTGCGTCTTGTGTTCAATGGCTGTTGTGTATATGCGTGTTTGTTTCTGTGTACGTCCGTGCATATGTGCGTGTTTGTCCGCGCTCTCGTTCATTCAGAGGCCGAGGAGCTGTACCAAAAGCGCGTGCTGACGATAACGGGCATCTGCGTGGCGCTGCTGGTGGTTGGCATCGTCTGTGTGGTGGCATACTGCAAAACCAAGTAAGCCCCAAGAGCTCCGTCGACCGCCAAAAAGAGCCGTGCACGCTCAGACATTAACATAAAACAGCTAACACTTATCCACTCCAAAATATGAGTAACCGCAACAATCGACATATGGTACGTAGTGGACAGGAGGTTAGAATATCTTAGCTGCTTTTAAAAAGGATGGTGAATGATCATTTCATGTAGAAAGTGTCATTGAGATCTGGAAATAATATTTTAAATACAAGAAATTCAAATCATTTAAAGTAAAGGAAAGTTCTGTAGTGAATATAAATGTGTCGGCTGTAAAATATATCATCAGCTGGGAGTGAAATGTAAATCATAATCCAGTATTGTGAATGGCTGGAAAAGTCCTGGACACTGTGTGCTGGTTTAGATCAGATTACACTAGTTGGATCTGTCTACAGGAAACAAAGGAAGAAGTTGCATAACCATCTGAATCAGAACATGTGTGCGGAGCATCCGAACCGTATGCTGGCCAACGGACCCAACCACCCCGGCCCTGGCCCGGAGGAAATCCCCATGGTGGATGTGAGTTTACCTGCCCCTGTCTGTTGTTAAATAAAGAATTTAGGTTTAAAATGTCACGATCACATGACAACTCTTTTATTTGCAGTATATGTCAAAGAGCGTCCCGGCAACTGAGGGAGTAATACGTCACGGAACAGAAACTTCAGGCAATTTTTCGGGCAGCCGAATGTCCTCAAGGTCCCATCACACCTCTACAGCTTCTCACGCTTCCAGTCACCGGTACTGACTCTGTCTGTCTATCTGTTTGTCTGTCTGTCTATCTATTTATCTGTCGTCTGTCTGTCTGTCTGTCTGTCTTTCCGTCCGTCTGTCTATTTGTCTGTCTGTCTGTCTGTCTGCCTGTCCGTCTGTCTGTCTGTTTGTTTGTCTGTCTGTCCATCTATTTTTCTGTCTGTCTGTCTGCCTATCTGTCTGTCTATTTATCTGTCTGTCTATCCATCCATCCATCCATCCCCCTCTCTCTCTGTCTGTCTGTCTGTCTGTCTATCTATCTATCTATCTATCTATCTATCTCTCTATTTGTCTGTCTGTCTGTCTATCTATCTATTTGTCTGTCTGTCTATCTCTCTGCCTTTCTGTCTGCCTGTCTGTCTATTTATCTGTCTGCCTGCCTGTCTGTCTGTCTATCTATCTATCTGTTTGTCTGTCTGTCTATCTCTCTGCCTTTCTGTCTGCCTGTCTGTCTATTTATCTGTCTGCCTGCCTGTCTGTCTGTCTATCTATCTATTTGTCTGTCTGTCTATCTCTCTGCCTTTCTGTCTGCCTGTCTGTCTATTTATCTGTCTGCCTGCCTGTCTGTCTGTCTATCTATCTATCTGTTTGTCTGTCTGTCTGTCTATCTATCTATCTATTTGTCTGTCTATCTCTCTGCCTGCCTGCCTTTCTGTCTGTCTATTTATCTGTCTGTCTGCCTGCATGCCTGTCTGTCTGTCTGTCTGTCTATCTATTTGTTTGTTTGTTTGTTTGTCTGTCTGTCTGTCTCTCTATCTATCTATTTGTCTGTCTGTCTGTCTATCTATCTGTTTGTCTATCTATCTCTCTGCCTGCCTGCCTTTCTGTCTGTCTGTCTATTTATCTGTCTGTCTGTCTGTCTATCTATTTGTCTGTCTGTCTGTCTGTCTATCTCTCTGCCTGCCTGCCTTTCTGTCTGTCTGTCTGTCCCTATGTCTTTTTATCTGTCGGTCTGTCTGTCTATCTATTTGTCTGTCTGTCTGTCTATCTCTCTGCCTGCCTGCCTTTCTTTCTGTCTGTCTGTCTATCTATCTATCTATCTATCTATCTATTTGTCTGTCTGTCTGTCTATCTATCTTTCTATTTATCTAGCTGTCTGCCTTTCTATTTATCTGCCTGTCTGTCCATCCGTCTATTCATCTGTCTTTCGGTCAATTAATCTGTCTGTCTACTTATTTGTCTGTATATCTTTCCATTTATCCGTCTGTCTATTTATCTGTCTGTCTGTCGTCCATCCAATTATCCATTCATCCGTCTATTTATCTATTATCAATTCATTGCATTATGTTGTTTTTCCTCTCAGGCACGAGGAGCGCACATGGAGTATGGAACGCACAGACAGCATACACTCTGACTGCCAGTCGGGGGCACTTTCCTCCTCTGTTGGCACGAGTAAATGCAGCAGCCCGGCGTGTATGGAGGCCCGTGCTCGCCGTGCAGCGTACTGTGGATATCCTGACGCTCCACAGTGTTCCTTACAGTACGGAGATTCTTACAACTCCCTGCGGGATTCACCCCACAGTGACAGGTGTGTGAATAGAAAATAACTGCTCTACCTGCTTCTTCTGACTGTGTTCAGTATTCTATAAAAGATAAAAGTTGACGATGTTGTCATGAAATAAAACTACACATTTAACTACATGCTTCAATACCGTGACTGCAGTTTAACTTAGATTTGCTACACTACAGTAAAATGCTAGATTGCTGCTGTTTGTCACATTCGCATACAGTAGACGACTATTAATTATTGTTATCAATAATTATAATTATTATCAATATCAATAAGAATAAATAATAATAAGAATAATACTTAACCACTTTATTTTTTTGTCTGCAACTTTCTTAGGTATGTGTCCGCTCTGACCACGCCGGCACGTCTGTCTCCGGTGGACTTCCACTCCTCACTGCCCCCACAGGTGCCTACCTTTCAGATCACCACGCCCAACGCCAGCCACGCCCTCTCCCTGCCGCCCGCTGCCTCCGCCGTCGCCATGGCAGCCTACTTGCCCGAGGACGACCAGCCGCTCCTGCACCGATACCGGCGCTCGCGACGGCCATACTACGCGGCGGAAAGCACGGGCTCCCTTCCGTCCAGCCCGTACCGCTTCGTGGACGACGAGGACTACGAGACCACGCAGGAGTACGTGACCTCCCGAGAGCAGCCCAAAAAGAGCGGCAGTGGGCGCCGTTGGCGCAGAAGATCGCGGGTCAACGGACACGTGGCGCAGCGCGCGCCTGGACCCAGGAACTACAGCTCTCAAAGTTGCCTGTCAGACAGCGAATGGGAGGACGATGAGGTAGGCGACCTCGGCCACGGCGAAAGCACGCCGTTTCTTAGTATGCAGAACATGAACGCCACCGAGCCGGCCACCATCTACCGACCCAACGACACGCGGACTTACAGCAACACGGGACGCTCTGGCTCCCGCGGTAACGTGCAGTCGAACAAACTGTCGCAATCTCGGTCCAAACCAGACAATGCACCCCTTTAAAAGAGGAGAAAACAAGGACGAATAAACGTATCTAGGAGCGCAAAACAAACGATATGCTATAGACCTGCACCTATGAGAAATATTTTTTATTTTATATAACAGACAGATATTCTAAATAAATGGAATATTTATTTTCATTTCCGCAAAAATTGTCTACTAGCTAGCAGCAAAGACTTTTTTTATAGGGGGAAAACTATTTATATGTAATTTCTTTTTTTGATTTACAGCATTACGAGAAACAATTACGTGCCAATTTTTTCACGAGTTAGAAATAGAATAATATTGTGGTGCCTTTTGCTGTTTGCCGATGAGGGAGGTTCAGTTGAGTTTTTGTAGCCTTTCGTAAAACAGACCCCTGGGTTTTATAGACATGTTTGTCTCTCTCTATTTTTGCTTTTTCTTACGTTCGTTTCGTTTGTTCGGGATCTCCCCATATGAACTGTGATATTATTCAGACACCATGCAATATCGAGTCACTTCTGTGTAAGGTGTTTGTTTACGTCAGTGGATTTCCATGCCCACACCCGATTCATTCTGTTCCAACAAAACATCGGATCGCGCTTTACGTTTCGTTTTGGGTTACGCGTTTCGTTCATAGTTGTTTCTCAACTGGTCGTCGCATATTGTTTCCATGGAAACGGACGTATGCAGGAGTTCACAGGGCACGACGCCGGGTCCTCGGCGTTCAGGGTTTTCAAACGTGGTGGTCTGTACGTCCGATGAATGTGTTTACACTCGTGTGTGTGCGTGAAAGAGTAGTCTGTGAATGTGGAATCTCAGTGTATATCTACGTGTCTTCGTGTACACAGTAGTGGCTGCCTTTCAGCGTGAGGACGCGTTTAGTTTGTGCGTTTAGCGTCGTGTTCGTCTTCAGGTTAACGTTTCGAGTGCGTGTACGTGTGTGTAGACATACGCCCGTGTGTACTTGTATGCTTGTATTCTTTCTGATGGATCTAAAGCAAGCTCTCTATTTTAGCAAGTGACACCAATGGGTTAAAAACCGAAAGAGAGACATGTTGGTGACTTTGTCACCCCCTCGTTGTGAGATGAGCTCATTGCACTGTATCTTACTTCCATGAGCAGTCATTGGCCGCAGTGCCACCAATCCAGCCTGATTCTAGCCTACACGGACCTACATCTCTTCTCATAGCCCACACGTTTCCATTCCTATGCCAGCAGCTTTAAGCCGCACTGTGTCTCAGGACTTTTCATCGAAAACTCATAAGACGCCTCTCCGACCGGAACGGATCCATTACTGCCCGTATTGTCTACGTGATGCTGGGGAGACCATACAGAATGATACGACCAGCTGTGTTTGTCTGCAAATGGTCCATGTTTTTGTTGTTTCTCTTAGCTCTTCTTTCCTATTTCTGTGATTTTCTTTTGCGTGTGTGCAAGCTGGAGACTTGCTCAAAGCAACATGTGTTTGGCTACTAGACGTGCAACTTTAGGCGGATGAAGATATAGTGTTAACCCCTCCTTCCAGAGGCCAGCAGCCTACGATACATTTAGACAAACAACATATGCACATGTACACATACAGGCCCAGTTCACCCTAAAATAACAGTTCGTTTATTTACTCGCCCCCACATCATTCAAGACATGTTCGTTAAACACCAAAGAACACCAAAAGTCTTTCGTTTCCATTCATTTACAATGAACTAAGCTTAAAGGGACAACTCGCCCAAAAACGAAGAACGTTGCTAACCAAACAACACTGGCCCCCATTGACTTCCATTGGATGGACACAAAACCACGTAGACAATATCTTCTTTTGTGTTCCAGAGTATAAATGATGACAGAATCTTTGATTTTGGGTGAACTGAACCTTTAAGGCTTTAAAAAGGACACCGAAACAGCAGTATGCATTTTGTAAACATTGTTTAACATGACTCGTGCGCTGTATTCTGACATTTTGAAAGCCGCTGTGTGACAAACAGACTGAAAGACTTCCTCCTCACACAAAACTGTCGGCTTCAGATGAGTCGGATGGAGCGCACGAGTCATATGGAGCACATTTGAAGTGCATTCGTGTTCTCTTTGAAGCTCGAAAGCTCCCTGTTTATTGTACTCGCATGGAAAAGTGTGACCAAGTACATCATTAAAAATGTTTTGTGCGTTTTTCTACGGGAGAACGAATGACATGAGGGTGAATAAATGATGGCAGAATTTTTAGTTTTGGTGACACTCTCACGAACACCTGCAAATACATACAGTACACACACACTTAAACACGCACACTAAAGTCATTTAGCATACTCAATACACACGCTCATTTGAAGCAGCGCTCGTCTCACAGATTTCTTTCTTCCTGTATTTCTCTTCTGTTCTTCCTGTCTGCCCGTGAAGGCGTCCCTTCCTCTGCATGTACTAGTGGTTCAGGTAGATGGGTGCATGGTTACCGCAGCAACCGATTCGTGTTCACACGGTGAAGGTGTAGATTTCATTTGACATTCAGCAATAAATTCCCTTTTTCATGTTCATTCTTGACTTGGAATATGCTAGAAATTTTGCAAGTTTTCTCAAAAAAATAGTACTTGTAAAAAATAAAATAAAATCAAACCACTTGTTCATATGGAGAAAAAAATAAATCTTAATTCCTACCATTTTAAAAAATGAAGGATGTATGTCATTTTCTCTTCTATGTCTGTTTCTGACTCTTTTCTCTTTTTCAGGGAAATGCTCATTTAATCTTTATCAACAGCACAGATTCCACTTTAAATCTTTTTTTTATTTTCAATCTGTTGATAAATACATAAGCAAGAAAAAACTGAAGTGCATACAACATAAAAACACATTTTACATACCTTCAAAATACAGACTTTTGTAAGCAATATCTTTATCAGTTGTGATGCTCTATTGAATACTTGTTTCATATACAAGGTGTGCTGATATTAACGACAACACTCTTCTGGAATCTGACATTGCTTAAAAAGCTTAAAGAGTTTAATGCTCAAAGGCTTGTGGTATTAAGTGAATCAGCTCTGAAATAAGATTAATTCTTTAGCTCAATAGGTAGAGCATTGCACAAAGATCACAGGTTTTATTCCCGGGAACACACATACTGAATGCACTGTATGAGGATTTGGAGAAAAGCATCTGCCAAATGGTAAGTAAACTAGTGAAATGTAAATGCAAACCAAAAAGCTACGGCTGTTCCAACCGTTTGGACACATGGACACAAAGTACAATCAAAAAGTACAGCACTTATTACACTTTCAAATAAACAATAGTGCAAAACACATGTCTTACCTTTAAACTATACTTGGTATGGATGACATGCTCTGTTGAAGACTGAAGTATTTGTGGGTAAGTCGCCCAGGTGTGTTGATCTCATACATTTGGCACTAGACAACACCTCTAGTAGGATTTGCAAGATTTTTATGAATACTTTTAGGTTTGAATACACATTACAACACACTTCTGATATCGTTTTAACAACAAATGAATAGTTACATTTACCTGAAAAACCTGTTTTCTGCTTCTGTGGGGAGGAGACCCATCATTTCACCAGTGTATTGTGTGGACAGCTCGCCATACTTGTCTAACAACAAGTTTGGCATGAGTGAAACTACAAAATACAGAACCAACTGTGAAATATATAACCCATGAAATCTGACACGTTTCACGTGTTAGTGTGTTACACACAAAAGTATGCTTATATTGTCATGATAAATAGTTAAGATAAGCTTAAAAAATTTCACATGCATGTTGTCTCAGCTGTGCTTTTGTATGTTAGTTTTTGAAAAAACCTAGTTCAAAACTAAAGTGAAACTGTAAGATCTGTGACCCACACTGTAATTGCAATAAAAAATATTAATATTTTTGTGCTATTTGTCAATAGTAGTGAATAAATTAGCTTAGCTAACAATGAACACTTTTGTTTTTCAGCATTTATTAGTCCTTGTTAATGTTAGTTAATGTCAATAAAATGATTCATGTTTGTTCATTGTGCGTGTTAACAGACACAACGTTTGATATTAAAAATGTTTTAGTAAATGCTGAAATTAACAAACGAATAAATGCTGTATGAGAATTGATCATTGATAGATCATGTGAGCTAATGTAAACAATTACAGTTTATGTTGACCAAAACAATGATTTCATAGTACATTTTGCTGAAAAGCTTGGTTATCCAATGGCAGACACCCATAATGTGACAACATGCCCCAGTTTTTTTTTTTTTTGATGAAAGCCAAGCTTTTTTATAGCCAAGACTTTAGTTCTAAAAAAAATCAAGCCCCACTTCTCCGTATCACGGCTAGACGATTCATTTGACTTGCGGATGGTGGGCGTGTCTTTACACGTTCACCTGTGCAACCCCTATACATTCAGCCACTTCACGTGCTGTGCGCGAGGTACGGGAGATTCCACCATCCAACTGAGTGGATTTTATTTAGTTGTTCGATTTGTTAGAAGACAATTTCATATATCAGATTCCTCCATTTGATTTTGTATTTTAGCTCCGCGTTTCTACACTTATAGGTATTATGGTAAAGTGAATGGCGAAATTTAAAGTCAGAAAATTCATCACCAGAAACGTGGTAAGTCAAAATATCACGTTTAAAGACGTCTTTTAAAATACAAAGTTTTTTTACTATTTAATTGTGATTGGAACGATCAAATTTATGGCAAAAAAAGATTTACTGTGTTTCAGCACTGTTACGCATAAACTGCATACTCGACAAGTTTTTGAAACGAATGTAAACTTAAGTTGATAAATAATTGTCGTTTAATTATTGTTGCATGTTGCATTTGGATACTGTATAGATAAGTATATAATGCTACTGCATTTTTTCCTAAATAATTTTATGCTGTTAAATTTACTATCAAACAGGGTCAGCTAAAGTGGGCCATAAGGTAAAATGACCCATTTACTGCCTAAACGGTTGCAATCGGTTGCCACAAACGTTTTTATCAATATGTTTAAAATGTTTACATTGCCTATATGTCTGCTAAAATAAGGAGAGCAGGACTTCAAATGGAGACTGTCTTTAAAAACCATGTATTATTCAAGTCAGTTATAATAAGCATTTTATTTTACGTGTAACTTTTATTAAATACGATGTTTAATTTATATAAAATAAACATCTTGTTATACCTTGTAACATTTATAGTACTCATTAACAATAAATAAAACAAACAAACAAAACCCCTAAACCACCTAAAATAACTCTTGCCTGGACCTGAGTTGTGCTATAGTGTATAGTAGTATGCTTAGAAAAACATTATTTTTGATACATAAACGATGATGCAGTGATGATAAGAGTAAACAAAAAGCGGCCAATTTTATCTGACTTCACCCTGCATTGAATTTATATAATATATATATAATACATGCACTTAATCCTAGTTTCACTAGGATTATCACCCTGGTGATTACAGTGACAGAAACCTTTTTGTCAAACATGATTACCATGGAAGGTTTGTACCCAATTTTATACCATAATGTACTAAATAATCTGCGATAATTGATGCTATCTGAATGATCTCCTGCAATTTCTAATGACGACTTAAAAGACCAGTGTAACATATAATTATAAAAAGCTTTATTTTTGAATAATTTGTCTTTTCACAGGGTACGGCTTCACATCTGTGTCGATATCGTCGCCGGATCATGTTCATCTGCTCGCCGTGCTTTGTGCTTATCCCAGTGTACATCTATGTGTCAGTGGCTTTGACCTATGCCATGAAACACGGCATGTCCAACATTCAACCCGTACCTTTGCTACCGACACGCTTTATTGCCACCGGGCTGAGCTTCTCTAAAGATCTGGCTCCTCACCCTGAAAAGTGCTTTTGGAGAACTGAACTAGATAGTGGAGCACTGTGGAACTTTATCCAGCACATCGCAGACCGCCGAAACAACCCGATCCTAAAGCCAGCACTGATCGCTGCTTCTGTAAACCCCAGCAACATTCCTGACGATAGAGAAAGATCCATTGGGAGTGCTGGATCCTGTTCCCCAGATTATGAGATTCTTAATTTAATGCCAGATTACGAAACGTTTTCCAACCAGATGAAAAATTTTGTCATGTCTATGCACTGTCGAGACTATCCACTGATCCTGGAGCCTCGAGATGTTTGCGACCACGGGCCCCTGGCAAAGACTCGGGCTCCGATGTTGCTCCTGGCCATCAAAACTCAAAGCGCAAACTTTGAGAACCGGGAGGCCATTAGACAGACTTGGGGGCGTTCGGGAAGGGTGAAGGGACGGGAGAAAGAAGGGGGGCTTGTTCGCAGGGTTTTCCTTTTGGGGATGACCAAAGACTCGCATACCGAAAAAAAATTAAGACTTGAGAGTAGGCTATTCGGTGACATCATCCAATGGGATTTCACAGACACTTTCTTTAATCTTACACTAAAGGATGTGTTGTTCTGGGAGTGGTTCTCAAGGCGCTGTCCACACGCCCGTTTCATCTTTAAGGGTGATGATGATGTGTTTGTTAGGACGCCTGCTATCCTGGACTATCTGCAGGCTGAGGAGGAGAAGACTGGAACGGCTACGACTACGAAAAGATCTACACAATCAAACAAGATACAGTTTGTTGTGGGTGATGTAATAAGGAACGCAGCGCCTTTGCGGTCGAACGATACAAAGTATTACGTCCCAAAGAGCTTCTACAAAGGGCTGTACCCAACATATCCAGGTGGAGGAGGCGTGGTGTATTCCGGTTCTCTGGCCCATAAGCTCTTTGAGGTGTCACAGAGGGTTCATCTCTTTCCCATTGATGATGTCTATCTGGGCATGTGCCTGCAGAGACTGGGCGTCCCACCTATCAACCATCCTGCCTTCCTCACATTTGACTTTCCTAAAGATGAACCTATAGATCCCTGTGCAAACCACACCATCCTCCTGGTCCACAAGCGCAGCCCAACGGACATGTTCCAGCTCTGGACTGAAACATCAGCACCCAGCCCTGAATGCAGAAACACGGCACTGAGAGTCAAACCTGGAGTCAATTAAGGCTGTTCTTAACAGGTTTTCTCAGTTATGATAATCCGACAAGTTTGGACAGCCAGTATTTAAATGACTTTCAACCTTTCGGGAGCGAAACCCAGCTTCTCACAGAGATTTAGACTGTTTTCTGACTGAAACACTTATCTACTATAATGCATTGCATGATGTTTTCTACGAGTTTGAAATAAGGTTGATTGTTTTGTACAGTGGTTTAAAGGGTAGTTCAATCAAAAGTGATAATTCCATCATTATTTACTCGTCTCGTCATTTCAAACCATTTTGACCTTCTTTCTTCCGCAGAACACAGAAAAAGATTGTTTGAAAAATGTTGGAAACCACAAACCGAAGGTACCCATTCACTTTTATTTTATGTACATTAAACCAATGCAAGTCAATGGGTACCATCGATTTTCTGTTACCAACATTATTTAAAATATCTGCAAAAGAAAATCGGTTTAAAATGACAAAAGGTTTGACTGAATTTTAGTTTTTGGGTAAACTGCCCCTTAACATTTTTGTAATGTTTCTCTTTTTCACTGCAACACCATTTAACAAATGTGCTGTTGCAGTTTTGCTAGACTCTCAAGTCATCTGTAAGTTTAAGTAGAAAAGAAAAAACAAGAAATGGTAATTGTTCCTCTTTTAGTGTGTTTTTAAATCTAAATTACTGGGTGAATCACATGTAATCTCATATTTGACCTCGAAAGAAAAGTATTGGATTAAGCAAATAAAGCCCATTTTAACAACAATAAAGGTGTTTTTGCATATTGACATAATAATAATAATTGTACGAAAAAGTATAATTTACCTTTAATAATGTGAATTTGGGTTTGTAATGTACTTCATTTAAACCAATGCCACAATGCACAAATCATAATGGTCTTTTTGTTCTAGATTCTACAAGTGTCATTCTGATCACGTGTTTGTGGTTGACAAGTGTGGGTATAGCATACAATCAAACTTTATTGCAATTCACTATTTACAAATATAATGATACACAATATGTTTCATTTCACCAGAAGGAAAATACATTTAAGGACACAAATTATGAATAATCTGTTAATTCCTTCTGAGAACACTTAACTAGCTTCTGAATGTCATCGGAGAGGAATCATTTAAAACAATTACAGCCCTGAAATTCAGTTCAGTCTCAGGCATCAGTGTGGTTTGTCCGGGTATTAAAGCTCAATCAAGGTTCGTTACAAAAAAGCTGCTCTTGGTCATTCTGTTGTAAAGCATCGTCCAAGTATTAGATAGCAGTTTTGTTCTTTTCTCTCCATCTACAAACTGTTCTCTTTGGTCTCATCACACTCCTCATCATCATCATCATCATCGTCCTCACTCTCGCTGTAGAGGACAGTGGCACGATTAGTGTTCACAAACAGATCACTGTCATCGTTCTCAGAGTCACTGTCAGGCTCTTCCTGCTCGGTTTTTTCTTCGTTTTGAACTTTCCGTGTTCCTTTGTTCCTCTCAGCAGATGTGTAAGATTCCTGGAATCCTTTTGGCCTGCGTGAAGCGTGAAAATGCTGTTGTTACAATTTGAGACTAAAACATTTGTTAACACGTTATTTTTTCAAAGTTGGCCAACAGCCTCACCAGATACCGAGTTTCCTCAGATATTGGATGTTGTCCCTGTAAAGTATGAAACTAATCTCTCCCTTCACTTTTCCTCCTTCTTTAATGGGATCAACGATGACAAAGTCTCCTAACAAAGAGAGACAGTAAAAAATGAGTGAAAAACTTTTAGTAAACAAAGCATCCTATCTAGGAAAGACAATCAAAAACAAACCTCGTTTGATCCAGAGGTTCTTGCGGAACTTTGTGGGCATGCTGAGCAGGAACTGCTCGCCACTGTCAGTCACAGCCTCGTGGAGATTGTTGCCATTACTACCCAATACCTGTGATTTCATAAATTAAACTTTTAAGCTTCTCAACACTTCACAATTCCCAAAATTGAGTTCATAAACTGTACTGTACCCTCATAATTTGCTGGTCTTCAGTGGGTGTGACATACTCCTCCAGAACTTCCTTTACTACGTGCTTGCGTTTGGTTGCCTTTGACATGGTGGATGTAAGTATCTTAAATTTGTATCACCTAAAAAAACAACGAGATTTAAAATTTAAGAAACAGTAGGTCACGCAGAATACTGTGTGGATTTCAAATAACTTCACCAAATTACAAATAAAACACACAACAGCGCTTCTCATCTCAGGGCAAAATGACAAAACAAGTATCACTGATCAATACAAAAGTGTACATTTAAAATATTTCAGCTACTTCACAAATGATTCTATAACGCTAATGATAGCAGGCTGCATTAACATGTGGCACCCGTGCTGTGTTGGTTTGGATAACGTTCTCTATTTGTCTGTATGGTAAAACCCACATTTTCCGAAGTCACCTACCTAGAAACTGTATGTGAAACTCTAAATGTAATCTTGGTTGTTTAACTAATGGCATTGAGCTAAATTGCTAACGTTTACTGGAATCTTCTTCACAGAATCGTGAAGCAACAGCGAGTGGAAGCGCTATGAGAACGCCGGATATTTAATATTTCAGAATAAAAGCATCAAAACCACTTAAAAATATTATTAAAAAATATTAAATATATAACACTTACTCTGTATATGAATGAATGTAAAACAAATTCGCCATTGGATACAGAACATTTACATAGACCAAAAAACATTCAGTGAAGATTGCACTTTTATTTTAAAAGATTGTTGTCAGAGTTCACGTTCGTGGTCCACTGCGACGAAGGCCCTGATGGCAAGCAAATGTGTGTGATTAAGTTACCAAGATTTTCTTTGCCTTACATTTCTGTTGTGAAATTAAGCGATATTAAAACATTTCATTAAAATAATTATTTGCATAACGTGATTTTGGAATTCATAGAAAATGTGGAGACGGAAAACAATCCGCCATAAAGCAAGTCGATCTGCAAATGATTTGGAGGAGTTTAAACGGAAGAAACGAGAATTTGAGAAAGGTTTGTGTGCATGTGTGTATGAGGGTTAGCTTTGTTACATGCAATGCTGCATCTAACGTTAGTTTAGTGTTGTTTTTAATATGTTAATGCAGTCCACATGATGTAACGTGAACATTTATTTCTTCATAATAGTTCTCAGACAGGCGAGGAGAGACAGACAGCTTACCAGTAAAAGACTGTTACAGAATGTAGATGAAGATGAAGACTCAATGGAGACAGGCTCTGCTCCTCACCTGTCACCCGAACAGGCATGTATGGTAGAGGAAGATCTTGCCTGTTCCTCTACTGACAATAAAGTTCATGTATTTATTGTGTATGTATGACATTAGGTGAGAGAGATGATATGTGGAGTCCAGCGTGGTGGTGGTGAGGAGAAAGCAAGTCGTCTGGCATCTCTCAGAAAAGCTCTTAGAAACCCAGACACCCAACTCACTTTCATTAAGTATGACCTCCCTTGATCAGATGTTTTACATTTTAGTTGATTTATCTCAGACTCTTACTTAGGTTTGACATTTCAGTTCATTGTATATATCAGATAGCCACAATTTACACGCGTTTGTTTATCTACAGGTCCGAGAACAGCATGCACATGTTGGTCGGGCAGCTCAGTGGTCATAATGCCCAGTGCCAGCTGGAGGCTGCACGCTGTCTTCATGAGCTGTCTCACTCTCCTCATCCTAGCGTAGGTCAAGCATGTCTCTCTGCTGGCCCGTACCTCCTCACATATCTCTCCAGTCAGAGCCCTAAGCTAATGGTCAGTGACTGTACAGTCAATATCAGAGGAACATTGTTGAGTTTTATCCACATTTTATTTCTATTTTGTCTTTTTTGTAAGGAAATCTGTTTGTACACACTGGGAAACCTGTGTGCCGACAGGACTTTAGTTAGAGAGAAGCTTCTGGCTCAGGGAATCATTTCAGCCTTGGCGAGGTGCATTCAAGTGAGAACATTTAACTAACTAACGGTTACCTGTCACTTTTGAACCTATTTGTATCTTACTACGTCCTTACTGTACGGTCCATAAAAAAATCAGCATATATATACTTATAATGGTCTTTGATGGAAAACATGTCTGGGAAAGATAAGATTTTTTATTTCCAATGACTTTTAAAATTAGAATCATAAAATTTGTATTGAGATACAAAATGTTTACTTGAAATCATCAATAATTTAATTTTTTTATTGTGAGGCATTATACTACCATGATCTGCAAACAATTTTTAAATAATATATAATAATGTGTAATAATAATACGATATGTTATATTAATAAGATTGTCTCACAATACTTTTAAATGAATCCTGATTTTAATAGGTTTATTGTATCTCATTCATTTTATGATTCTAAAGTCATTATTAATATTATATATTAATATATATCCTACGTAATGAAACAATAATAGCACAAAACAATGATCTATTATTTCTATGTATATGTTTTTATAACATATAAAATATTACCTGGGCATGTTCTTGACAGGCGCTGTGATATTTACTAAGATCTTCTCTGTTTCAGAATCAGAGGTATAGTCTGGCTGTGGTGGAGGCTGTTGGCTTTGCGCTGTCTCAGTTGTTGCAGGCAAAAGAAGCTACTGAAAAAATCATACCGTAAGGAACCAACACGTGTTGTTTGTTTTATGCTTGTTTAAATGATGTGGGTCAAACTCATTTTTGGCACCCTAGAAATACGTCTAGTTAAATACTGGTTATTATCACATAACAGATTTTTATCTGTGTATTGCATTGTCTTTGTCTGTGTTCCTCCTCAGAGCTGTTGAGGATTCAGGAGTAATGCTGGATTTGATCTCAGCACTGACTCCTGATCACGAGTTTGGTTTTGGACCCGCAATTGAGTGTGCGTGGTGTTTACACTATTTAGTTAGCAGGTGTGGCAGAAAATTCAAACAATGACATTGAGAAAACAATGGCGTGTTGGTTTTAAATGTGTGTGTGTTGTTGTATTCAGACAACATAATTTCTCATTTGAACTTATTGAAGTTAATTTTATCTAAGATAAATAGGCCAGAGGAGTTATTACTCAGCTGAAATATGACTTGATGTTCTGCTTTGCAGTAATTTGCATAACTCGGTGCTGGTGACACAAGGGGTCCTCTCACAGTGTGTTGCTGTGTTAATAACACTAGGGGGCACTGTTGCTAAAGGAAACCTTGAGGATGGGATGGAATTGGTAAGCTATTGCAAAGCAACATCCTGTACCCACATCACATACATACTGTCCATCTAATTTATAATGAATGTAGAAACAGGAATAAAGATATTCTCATCTGAGAAAGTTCCTTTCTGATGAGTCGCACCTGGTTCTCTTTTTGATTTTCTGACTTTGGCTTTTGCTCTGCAGCTCATTTGGCCTCTCCTCCGTTGCCTTGGTAACCTGCTGGTCAGTGGAGAGTGTGATGTAATGCCAGAGGACACACGTCTCCTTGCCGCCCTGTGTGTCTTTAGTCAGGCTTATCTTCAGTCTCACGCGGGACTGAGCAGAGAGAGCCTGTGGGTGCTCAACAACCTCACCGGTACGCACATGGCTGAATAGCCTCTTGTGTCAGTTTTATTGTTTTGAAAGCACAATTCGTGACATCCCAGAAAAAAGAAAAGATGATATTGTCATTTTCTACTTACTCTCATGTGCACATTCACTGAATATCTGCTGGCACATTTTTTTATTATTTTGATACTTTGTTTCAAGCCAGTTCCAGTGGATTCTGCTCTGATCTCCTGCTTCTTAACCTGGTTCCTATGTTAATCGATCTTCTGTCCTTCTCCAAAGGAATAAATTTAATGGTAGGCAACAGTCATCAGCTTTATTTACTTAATTTGTGCACTTATGTGATAATGAAGAAAAAATATATTTAAATGACTATTTTTAAGCCCATCACTTTGTAAATAGATCTGTTTTTATTGATTGCTTTACCCTGGTCAACATGTTCATTTTAGTAACATACTGTACCCGAAGTTTGGTTAACCTAATCTCTTCCAGCATGTTTTTGTTTGTAAAAGGTGCTGAGAGTTCTGGGTAACATCGCTCATCATGGCCCAGAATACTGTGTTCGGTTGACTCAAGCAGGGGTGCTCAATGGTCTTTGTGCCACCCTCAAAATGGCTGAGCCGGAGGTGGTTACTCTAAGCCTGGACGTGTTATACATGTTGGTATCCAGCAGCCCACAGGTAAACAGATCACACTTATGGCACATCTAGTTACTCTTATAAAGAGCTCGCTCACAGTCGTTCAACAACCGCGGTTAAAGGGATACCAAAAACGAAACTTCTGTCATCATTTACTCATCTTCGAGTTGTTCCAAATCTGTATAAAGAGAAAGATATTTGGAAGACTGCTTAGAACCGACAGATTTTGCCCCCCATTGACTACCATAGTTTGAAAAAAATACTTTCTGTTGAACACAAAAGAAGACGTTTTGAAGACTGTAGGACAACAAACAGTTCTGAGGCACTTTTAACTACCATTGTATTTTTTCCTACTATGGTAGTCAATGGGGGGCAAAATCTGTCTGGTTACAAGCATTCTTCCAAATATCTTTCTCTGTGTTCATCAGAAACAAGAAATGTATACAGATTTGGAACAACTCGAATGTGAGTAAATGATGATAGAATTGTCATTTTTGGGTGAAGTATCCCTTTAACTGATGCTCTCGTGCATTTGACAGGTGATTGAGGAGTTCACAAGGTTGAACGGTGTTCCTCTACTGGAGGCGATTCAGTATAACAGTGAAGCAGAACAGCGTGTCAGAGCTGCATACATTCTCGATAATCATTTTTCTTCTTTCTGTGAGGTCAGTAGTGACGTAACCTGATGTCATGCATGCACTGAAGCATGGGACACGTTATAAATGTAACTGTATTTACATTTAAATTTCCAAAATTATAGAATTCATATCTCATTCTTTTGTTTTAAAGGTGGAGAGTCTTTCATCATAACACTGGAATCCAACAACAGGATGACAGAAATAAATTACTGACATTTGCCCTCCTAGAACACTGACAGAAATGTACATTTTTGCATTTGCAAAGTCATTTATGTACGTTGGTTTTCTAAAGTGTCCTGCAAATTAAATGTTGCTGCTGATGTTTGGCACGTTCATGTTTGCGATACCTGCTGTTCCCCTAGACCTGCGGACGCAAAAATATTCTGTACGTGAGCACTAATCGGATTGTGCTGACTTCAATATACAGTACAGAAAGGCAGTGTATATAACACCAGCACATATAAAAGTTTACAGTAGCCTATACATTTAGTATGTTGAATAGTACTATTATTCAGAAACATAGAATATTGTTCTATAATATTCCTCTATATTATATTATATTCCAGTATTTACAATGAACATTGTTGCATATTTTGTAAAGCATAATAAATTCATGTGATATTACCTAAAACAATATGAGAAGTTTTCATAATATATTACTCTTATGCTGATGTATGGTCTATATAAAATTGCAAAATTTTACTGTAGTAGGCTAAATTATGGTATTTTGGTGGGCGCTATACTTTCCATTGAACGTTTTTGTAGCTGTATTCATTAAGCCCTAAATTGTATTTATTTATTCGTTAATATTGTGCTGTGTTATATTTTATATTATAGTCGTGTAAATAAAGGGTTAATGTATTGAAAACAGTGCTGCATGGGGCATCCAGCTGATGTGTTAAATGATACACTTTGTCCTTTATGTAACTGGCCAGTTTGAAGTGTTATGAAATGACCAAGGACCAGTACAGCAGACTGGTTTGTGTCTTTCTCTGAGGTGACATGATTATATGACATGAATCCTATGAATTGTGTCTCTCTGATGAGATTCACACCGCGCTTCTTCAGTATTTAACGTTACGTTATGTGGTAAGCTATTGCGTTGCGTGAGTGTTGTTGTTTTAGCGCTGCTGCGGCTATGCTAATCATAGCATGTGGGTGTGGAAAGTGTGATTTTGCCGCACAAAGTAATACAAAACAACTGTCAAAAAAATCTGTTAACATTTTTATGGTATGGGTACGGTGTCAATTTGGTCGTAGATAGAAGTGGAATTTCAACATTTGTTGAATGACCGCATTAGCTGCAAGCTAACTAAAGTTGCTGTTTGTTTGAACTAACTCTGTTGACAACCTAGAGAGCGTTTTGTGCCCAAAGTTGCCGTCTAGATAACCATTTGCCTGGTGTTTATGTCATTTAAATTATTCATTTTTTTAATGCTCTGGTCATTGATTTACATTAGATTTGTTGTCTGGGTTTATAATGTTTATGTGGTGGTAAGACAGGAAACAGGTGCACTGCACAGAACTTGTTTGTCTAGTGTTTTAACAATCATTTTAAAATCCTGAAAAACAATTCTGGGATCAGGTGTGTGAAAACAGCTTCATAATGGGATTGAATATTGAAGCTACACATTACTACATTTGGATACAGTTAATAGTTATGAGAATAACTATTAAGGAACGTTGCATTTTAAAGGGAGGTCTAAATCTTGATTTTAACATTGTGTGTGTGTGTGTGTGCGTGCGTGTGTGTGTGTGTGTGTGTGTGTGTGTGTAATATCTTGTGTAAATTCAGGGTTCAGAGGTGCTGACAGGTTGCATTTCAATGGGACCCTGCTGAGCGGTATGCACTCGGCATAACACAACATGAATTCGGCGTGAAAAGGATCACTCTAACAAAACATGCAATGAACGTGATAAAACCTTACTCAAACAAAATGTCCATTGTATAGAATAAAGCTTCACACAAACTGAACACGAACAAGCTTCATCCCAGTGAAGCATGCATCTATCTGAATCTCCACCAAACAAAATGTGCATTCAACATGATCAAGCGCCATTCAAACACAGCACACATAAGCAAAACTGCTTTAAGATCTTATTCTGTTATTAGTGCTAACACATCTCTCCTCTGTTCTTTAGATTCTCATCTGTATTAAGTCTGAAGGACCATCATGCTGTTGGAAGCTCAGCTGCGTTTCTGTCAGAATTGTCTGTGGTTCTGTAAAGGTTCCCAGCGGCTGATCTCACTATCCGCTGTCCACAGGTATCACAACCGAAATATATTCATCTATGGAATACACAGACCAAACAGATTTACAATAACTATTAAATTATGAATAAAAAACATACAAATTTACCAATGACTGGAGCAAGTCTCATTTCTCAAACAGATGTCCAGTGGCTCTTTTTTGGTAAATTTGGCTTAATGCGATTAGCTTTTTTTTGTGCTGCAGCAATTTATTATATTTTAAAGTAATGTTTCATCTCTCTTTTGGGTATTAATAGGTCATCAGCGAATTACTATGACCTTCTTGGAGTGAAACCGTACGCCTCGCTGGATCAAATAAAGAACGCCTTTTTCGACAAGTCCAAAAAGGTTCGTTTCTGGCTGTTTTGATTTACTTTGTTTGTCTGTCCGTTAAATAACAGAAATGAAGAAGACTGACGGACGGACTGACAAAGTTCATTTACATCAATTCAGTAATTTAATTTTATAGTGTTATTGGCACACTTTTGTAAGTAGGCATTTGATCGGATACTGTATTATAAGTAACTAACATTGCACTTTTTTGTGGCATTTAGTAAGGCAAATACTTCTGCTAGAGGTTTTAGTATTACTTACTTAAAGTCCCAGTGAAATAAAAAATTACAATGCCTATTTTTTCATGAAATATTGCAGCGTTTATTGTAAATAGTTTATCAGTGTGGGTCATTCTCTTTTTACAATTTGTGTGCCCTCATAATCTTTAGTTAAAATCTGAAAATGCACTTCCTTCCTGTAATGACTATCCATCCTAGATGATGAATGTTAGACGGCTTGGGCGGAGCATCTGTTAACTCCTCCCCTTCAACTGTCAGTCTACTGCCAGTTCCAGTTCAAAACGCGGAGAAAGACGAAAGTCACGCCCACTATTTTTCTCATTAGAAAATCCATTTCACTCGGAAATGCATCAAAATACGGAGGTAAAAACGATTGTTCACGGGACTTTAAGGCCAGAGCCGTTGAGAGAGAGAGTCGCGTCAACGGAAGTTCCAATTTTTCGCACGTCACGTGATTCATGGAGCCTTCACATAGTTCCGGGAAGTTATGTATTCACTTTAAATGCTTTATTTCTTGAATTTTTTTATTCATTAAATGACATACGTCTTTTAATGTGTTAAAAGTTCGTCATAATTGGTCTGTTTTGATGCAGCTCCGTGCGTTACTAGTAACTTCCGGGAACTATTGAGAGGCTTCATGAACCGCCATTGCTGTGAAAGAACTCTCTCTCAATGGCTCTGCTTAAGCCACACTGTTTGGGCCACGGACAAACCAAATTCACAAAGGCGTATGATTTTTGTGAACGATTAAAGGTGATAAAGGAATGTTTCATGTTTTTGGTGCATGCCAAAGAATTTAATATATTTATTATCTTTGAGACTAATGTTTAATGGTAAAGTGGCAAGTGTATTTGTGTTTAAGGGCGAAATAGAGCGAGAAACATTTGTTTGTATAAGTGGTTTTATGAAAAAAACAAGTGTGCTTGCTTGTATGTGTGTGGATATGTTTTTATATCCCTGTGGGGACCTAAACCTGAATGCACACCAACACATGGGGACTCGTGTCACCGTGGGGACCAAGAGGTCCCCAAAATTGAGGTCCCCATGGGCAAAAAAGCTTATAAATTGTGCAGAACAATATTTTTTAAATATCTAAAAATGCAAAAAGTTTTCTATGATCTTTAGGTTTAGGGATAGGGTTAGGGATAGGGGATAGAATATACAGTTTGTACAGTATAAAAAACATTACGCCTATGGACTGTCCCCACGGGGATAGTCAACCAAAGTCTGTGTGTGTGTGTGTGTGTGTGTGTGTGTGTGTGTGTGAGAGAGAGAGAGAGAGAGAGAGAGAGAGAGAGAGAGAGAGAGAGATGAGGGTACGGAGACGGGCGCTTTGTTTCCGAGTCACAAGCAGATAAAAGCTTTATGATTTATGTCATAGAGAACAAGTGAGAGCAGAGAGGTGAAATGGTCACAATGAGGAGACATGCCATGTTCCATTCACCAGATATGAGATAATGTGATTTTGTCATTTACGTCAACATGAAATCAAAAATTTCATCTTTGGTCTTATGCTGGAAGATTCATTGTATTTCGATACAAATGTTTATTAACTTTATAAGTTAATATAGATGCTTTCCTTTTCAGCTGACATCATCTAGGCCACATAGACCGGGAAAATAATGCCAGCTAATACACATTCTGGTGTGAAACCTACACAACACATTTCTGAAGTTCAACTAGTTTAAAATGGTCATACCAACACCAAGGTCATATTTCGATTCCTATGGAATGCACAAACTGATTAAATGCATACTGTACCTTAAATATACAAAGCTGTGCCTGTCAATTCATGTTTACACTGGGGGTAACCAATTCATTTTTGTGCAACCCATGTTCCTTAGTTTTTCAAATTTGTGCATCAAAGTGCCATATCATTGTTTTGAGCCTGTAGTTGTTACTATCTGGCAAAGAACTGATCATAAAGCATTCTCCTCTTTCTGTCTTCTCCCACTGTTTTCTTCTGCTTTAGATTCATCCAGACAGTGACCTATCTAATGCTGGTCTTCACAGTCAGTTTGTTCAGCTGAATGAGGCCTACAGGGTTCTGAGCAGAGAAGGTTCCAGACGGGAATATGACCTCAGGCTGAGGTACCAGTACGCCGGAGGTCAGGCCTTCAGAACCTCCACGTACAGCCCCAGGTGACCCCAACGCATGTTACAGACCTTTAGGAAGTTCACAGTGAACTCTGTGATCAAACATACAGAGAAATGAAACGGAGAACTTCAAATTAGTTCTATTTCATCATGATTTAATCGGATCCTTAAAAGTAGGTGTTATTGAAAAATAATTCTCTGTCTGTCTGTCTCTCTCTCAGTGCAGAGGCATCAGAGAACATACGATATTGGGAGCAGTTCAGACAGGCCCAGCCTCAGGAGAACTCGGCTGAGGATTGGGAAAAAAAAAAGACACGGAACATGCGATTGGTGGGCTACTGCGTGCTCACCATGTTGCTCAGTCTCTCTGTCCATTACTTTGGGTTCAGGTGAGACTTTAAACATATCGTACTCAATCTCATTTGCACATATAATCAACATCAATATGCGTGACATGTGAATTGGACACCATATTGATATGAAAGATAATCTAAATGTTTCAATGCTGATAACAGTCTGTGTTGTGCAGCTTTTTATATGAACCACAATACAAATGTTCTCTGTTTTTCTTTGGTTCCTGATGAAAATATGATAATGATGTTTTGTTTTTGAAACACATTTCGATCATCCCAGTGCCAGAAAACCCCCAGTAGAGCATATCCACTGGTTTCCCATAATCCCCAATGTTTAGTTATGCTTTCCAGTATCAGCGAAAAGTGTTTTTACACCTTGACTGAAATTAAGTATCTTCTCCAAACAAACACCGCTCGCTTGACGCGTTGCAGAAGTGCACTTGAAATGTTTTGAAAAATGACAATGTTTAACTTCCTTGTCAATGCCCGTGAGCCCTTTTTAATGCGATCGCAAATTTATGCCGGCACCTCACGGACGTCTGTTGCCCCCTCCAAATATATATGTTGGCAGTAAATCTCTCACCTTTGACCTCTGGGTTTGTCTTTCATGCAGGAAACTGGAAGAGTTCCATAATAACTTCATGGATGAGAAAGACAGAGTCATCACTGAGATCTACAACGAATCCAAAGAGAGAGCCAGGTGGGAACGCTTTGAAGTTACACGTGTTGCCTCGGGGAGTGGATCAGAGGCTTTGAAAACAAAATTGTAGATTTTGAAACCATGAGAAGAAACATTATCAAACTGTAGTGGAGTTGTTGTGGGACACGGTTTGATGATTATAAGTTCAGCGCAGCCAGATTTTGAGAGTTATGGTGTTTCGTAAGCAAAAATAGATATAACTGTTGCTCAGCAGTGCCCTGGCGAACACCCAAAACACCTTAGAAACCACGCACATTTAGTTTAGAAATTGTAATAATCTGCTTTATTTAATCATGTTTCTGTCTGTTCTGTTCCTCAGAGTGAACGGCTTTAAAAAACAGCATGACATTTTAAGACAGAAACACGCAGAGTTCCTGGAGAAGTTCAAGATCCGCAGCAGCAGCGGAGACGATAAGTAAAATGAGGAAAACCAACCTGATCCTGATCCATGGATGAACATTAAATATTATTTTGAATTCATAGATTTGAACAAATTCTCTAAAATGAAGCTGGAACCGTTCATGCTTTCTCTTGTAATGCGGTAACATTTCGGATCGTTCTTTCAGTCACCATATAGTCTGCACCGTGACAACGAAACAAACCTGGCTGATTATAGGTTTGTGTGGTTCTTCATCGGGTGTTAAAAACATGTACATCTACTGTATTGCCTGCATTTACAGGCGACGTTGTACCTGCACCTAGAAGGGTGTTATGGAAACATTGCATTCCTGATAAAGTCGTTCATGAAAACAGTGTACATCGTGCACTCTGTTAAGCTCAGTGTGCGTGTTTGTGTGTGGGGGGTTCTCATGCAAGTATATTTAACACATGAACACTATAGGGAATCATTTTTCACATGCTGGTTATTTTCCAACTATTAATCTAATTTCGGCTAGAAAGTTAATGGTGCTTTGTGAATGAATGTGTTTTGGATAATAGATCACGTGCATCTGTGTGGTACACGAGGAGTGTGCTAAACAGAACGATTTTAATAAATGATGATCCTGGATTAAGACTCCTGGAGAATTTTGTGCACGGATTCTCGAAATGGATTGTTAGAATTTATTCAAGCGGTTGCCTTATTTAAAGAATTCAGTATTTTAGAGTATTTTAGAGTTTAATGGATATCCTGCAATAAAGAGACATTTTTTTAAAAATTGTAAGGGATCGTGTGTGAGAGCCTTAATGTCTCTTTCTGTCATTGTTTCTTGCAGTAAAGAGTAATAAAATGACCTCGGGATCACAATTTACACAACTGTTTCTTGTTTTTTTTCTTGTATTAAAAATCCTTGTAGCTGTATGTATATGCTTGTGTCTGCCGTCTACTGTTTTTGTTTACCCCTTGAAAACGGCTCCATCAGGCAACCCCCCAACACCCAGCGATGTGATGTCACATTTTGCACAGGCAAGGATGAACATCTTCAAACATAGTTTTTATTTATTTTTTAGTGAACGAAAGATCTTCTCTGTATGAAACAACGTTCTTTCTTTCTTGCAACATTCTAGAAGCTGCCACGACATTCTAGAGTCCACTGCGTTGGGCACATTTCAAGAAGGCCTTGCATTCCCGAACCCTGTGTGCTTGTTGACAATCTGGGCTCCTCTCTCTGTGACTCTACGTCTAGGGACGTCTGATGTGGTTTTCTGATACCGTACGGGCCCATATGCAGGTGCTCCTCTCTGTTCATGACTGATCTTCGAGATACCAACTTTAAGGAATGAGTCAGGGACAGTTTCAGTGTGTCCCCCCCCATGTCAGTCTGACAGTTTTAAACTGAACCCTTGCAGGGCACTGTGTGATCTTTCTCAGAAATGCTAACAATATCGCCCACCGCTCGACACTATCAGCAGCAAAATCTTGTGACCTTGGCCCAGTTTTGTTTATTTGAACGTGTAATGGCTGGACCTCTCCTGACCACTGTGCGTTTTCCAGAACCTCTTTCGATGGTTAAACACTGAAAGGGCTATTTGCAGTTGTCAGATCTATTGCTCTAAGCCCTTCAGAAGAGATAGAACAGCCCGCATTCCTGCAGCCCACATATGTTTTTCTTTTTTGCTCAGTGTAACCCAAACATATCTGTGGGTGATGTTAAGGGTCTTCACATGCGAGCAAAGTGGGGCGGGTTCATGTGACCTGTCATAGGTTCACTAGTTTGTTGAACCAACCAGTTTAGTGATTCTTTAACTCAGTTATTTAGAATTTACACCCAATGTGTCAAAGTAAAAAATAATTAAGCAATAAAGGATGATTTTTTTAAGGATGACACGCAGCAATGTGCCTTTTTGCATTATCAAAAGGTACAACATACAGTAGTTAAAAAGTTATTTAGGGGGCGTAAAAACTCCTGAGATATGTTTTCATTGGACATTATTTAGGGTAGTCAGTTATTTGGTTACCACAAGCAGCAGCACTAAATGAAATGCTTTTGTTGTGTCTTTATTTTATGTTTACTTGTTTATTTATTTGATGTACGTACTTTGTCCTTTTTAAAGACTTTACATTTAACTTCACTTACTTTCGGTGCCCACAGAAGAAAGTCCTGCAGATTTGAAAGGACACGGGGTGAGTAAATGTTGATAAAATAAGTTTATTGTATATCATTTTTATTTTGTATTAGTCCATCTTTTATTTTAATTGTTTTTTTGGAGAGCGGCTCCTTTATGTTTCGTCCTTCCGCAAGAAGAAATAGTGCCCGGTTAACCGTTGGTTTCTATGGGTGCTGCGCATTAATACACACAGCACCTAAGTAAACAGGTGTTTCCATATCCGTTACTTCGCTCTGTACAAAAAGATTTAACAGTTATCAGGTAACCTAAAATGATTGTGCAATGTAAATTAACTGGCTTTGTTTAAGTCTAAATTAACATTCGGACTAAATAAACTTTTAATGCACAAACAATTAAAGTGGAAGATACAGGTAGAAGTAGGCTACGTCGTTTAAATTGTTTACATATTATTTATATGTTGGACGTTGGCACGATTAAAATTGATGCTGTATCTCGACACATCAGTATCTAGAACTATCCATTTTATTGTTAAAAATGTATATAATTATTAACTTTAATTGATAACGTATTGCGTCCTTCAAAAACATCCCAAAACACCATCATACAGAAAAACTCTGACAAATAGACAGTGAGAGTCGGTTAATAATTGTCTACCTCAGGATGCACGAGCATTAGCCTACACCTGTGCTGGTTTGCGCGCGAGCAAAGTCTGCGCGACGCGGAAAAAAAAGAAAAGTTCCACGGTGACGCGCACAGAGAGTTGCGGCGCGAGTGCGTCTCTACTTGTGTCCTGAAGGGCAAATAAGAGAACCGACCTTATTAAGGGAGCACTTACCTCATTCCCGTTTCATATCAATATCCTATTGTGCATATTACAGTAACGTTATAGCGTATGCGTGTGTCGTGCGTTATAGAAATATAGGGGTCTTGTGTTTGTCAAAGCAAACGTCATCGTGGGTTTTTGGTGGGCATGATTTCACTGGTGACCTACAGTATCACGGGATGCGCCGCACAAAGCGAGTCTAACATGCCAGACGGGAGAGACAGGGACCTTCAGGACGCACGCAACATCGTTTATTGAGGATATATATGTGAATATGACCGGATATCTTTTTATCTGGATCATAAGGACGTATTGTAACTGGATTCCTGGAATTTTTATGGGAACGAGCCGGTGTAAATAAAATGCGAAATATCCTGTACATGAACAGATTTATTAGGATTTATTTTAAATACTCGCAATGAATGCGACCTTTTTTGAGACGGGATATTGTTCACGAGGCTGATTTTAATACTTTACGAGCCTGTTGTTTGTCTTCGTTTGCCTCTAAAACTTTATTTATTTAATTTTGTCCTGGGTTTCTCGTGAACCATGACACGGACGACGATTGCGCTGTTTTTTGAGAACCTACTCAGTAAATTGTCGCTGTTTGCGTGTTTGGATTCGGCAGATGTGAAACTTGGGAATTACCATTCATAGAGAAATAACGACTGGACGTTCGACCGGTTATATCATTTTCGCAACTATTTCTGACTTTTCTTGGTGAACTCAAACAATGGGGATCAACCTGCGAGTTATTCTGGGAATGTTTCAGTTCGTCTCACTTACTAGAATACCTACACACTGTGCCAAGACCCCGGTAAGAACATCATGGTTTAATAATCATTATCCTATTATGTAAAAATATCATCCTATTATTTTTCAAAACACTGTAAAAATGATCCTATTGTGTAAAAAGTAGGCTACTACAGTCACAGTAACACACATTACACTAATAATGCAATAATAAAAATAGCAAAGTGCATTGACAGGCAGCTCAACAAAACAACTATATATAGACAACTTTTATATTTGACTCTTTTAAGCATTATTTAAGCCTTACGTTATTTTTAAAACTTTGGGCCGGCTTTGATTTATTATTTTTTTACCCACTTAACAAGTATGCCCTATGCTAATATAGCATACTGAGAATTATTGCTTGTGAAATGCATTTTATAGAGCTCAGTACATACACAGCTCTCTTCTTAGCATTTACGAGTTTTCATGTTGAAATAACCTGACGGTCGTTGACGTTTGGCATGATGGCAAAGGTGTTCAAGCCCTACAGACTTAAACCTAGTATATCATTATCTTTTTCCTTTTGTAGTGGACTTATGCTCTTTTTAATATGTCCGAGAGAACTCATGTCACTGTTTAAAAACCATGAGCTTTTCTTTGATACCAAATGTTTGGGGGCGTGGCCAATATGGTTGCGTTAATATACATTTGTAATTATGATATTATGCCTAATGTGATGGTGATATATTTAAAAAACCATTAGGATGTAATGTAACTATAGTATTTAAAGAATAAAAACATATTTTGAAATATTTTACTTGATGTTGCAATATGTTTATTATATGCTTAAAAAACTGTAATCTTTTTTTCTGGGTCTCAGTACTATGAGGCAGGTATTTCCTACGTTTATTTGTTGTTACATGCACACATTTTTGTCAACATTATTGGCACCAGACCAGTATATGACATCTATTATTAGCTACATCATGGTTATGAGTTGTAAAATATAAAAAGCAGAAGGCTAGCATTGGCTCAGTCTGTGTTTTTGTGAGCGGTGGGGGTATGTGCCCGGTCTACGTGTGACCGGAGCTGTGCTTTATGGATGCATATAATAAGTCTTCATAATGATGCAGCCCATCGACGCACAAGTGTCATCATCTATCCCCTTGTGTTTAGAGACGAAACTTAGTTTATTTTGGACTGCAGTTTGGCAATGATAATGCTTCTTCTGTATATTTAGTTTGATTATGCTGAAAATGTTGTCAAAATGTAATCCTCTAGAATTTTGTATTACCAGTCTTGATGTGCATCCTAAACTTGATGACCTTCAAATGTCTTACCCTGTGACCTCTCTCTCTCTCCCTCTCTCCCTCTCTCTCTCTCTCTCTCTCTCTCTCTGAGAGAGATGTGTTTTCAGCGATGGCTACAGAATCTGCTGATCTTGTAGCAGCGGCCAGATCATTCCACAGATGTATGTACATTATGTACATAAGTCTGTATTAGCGAGTGAAGATATGGGGGTGCCGAACCAGTGGTGGTTTTGTAGGCCAAGAGCAGAGCTTTGAATATGATGCGAGCGACTGTAGGGAGCCGCCGATGTAACTTAATGAAGAGAGGAGTGACGTGTGCTCTCTTCGGTTCATTGAAGACCACTTTTGCCGCTATAGTTCAGCCTAGTTGAACAAACCCGGTTATCTATGTGGTCTCAGAGTTGTGGAGCCCACTGTAAGTCTGATTTGATCTGATCTAGCCAGACTTTGATACCTGCGCTTTAGTTTAAACCTTGGCTGCATTCTCAGACGGCAGATTGACCTCACAGGCTGCAGGTGGAGGGGGATTGTGGTGGGAGAGCAGACTGGTGCTTAAACTCAAGGGCTTTTAGTTGGAGAGGGCTGACGCAGCCAAATCCAGCCAACTGCTACTGCACAAAAAAAACTGGCAGCGCTGAGATTTCAAGTGTGTTTCAGAGAAAGAAAGTGATAGGTAATGTGTGTGTGCCAATGGCCTTCGCCAGCTCTGAACCTGGCAGCAGTATTTCACAATGGCACAGATGCAGGAGGTCTATCAAGAAGCGACTGACTGCACTGCACTCTCTATTGCAACACAAGCTACGGACCGCCTTTTCACCCGTAACCAAACAACCTCAATTCCGTGCAGTGCAACAAAAAATTGTTCATTGTAATGAACACACTCACTTGTTTCTCTTTTTCTCAATGTGTTAGGGTGTTAGTATATAGTATATATTCACACATGCACGTAGAACTTCCCACACAGTCTCATTAGGAAGCACATGTGTGTCATTTGCACTGTGGTGCAAAGTCTACTCTCTCCCTCAGCAGTGACCTTGTTCCATGTGTGTAGCCCGCTGTATACAGGGGCGTGTTTGTGTGCTCATTGCCACCTTTATGCTCCTCCTGCACAAAACCACACTCAGCTGATTGAGAAAAACAACGATGTATATGTTTACAACGTTATATTGTAAAAGACAGAATAAGCCATTGATTTGACTTTCACACCGCCAAACATGCGCTTTTGTTATTGTCCCTGCTGTGAGTTTTGTCTGACGCTGTGTCTTTGTGTTCTTTCCTCTAGTCAGACCACTGGAAGCCGACAGAAGACCACAGATCTGGAGAAGGTATTGACGTTTGCTTTATGTATACACGCATTCATGTCTTTATTGTTCTGTCTACATTGTTTTCATATTATGGTATGATATGAAATAACTCTTCTTGGTTATTTATTTTTCAGTACTGAAACTTTTGTGTTCTTTCTGGCTCTTTCAGTGGTGAGGTGGTTGGATGTCTTTCAGAAAAGCGCCTGTCATCCCAGAGAGACGCTGGTGGAGGTTTGGCAGGAGTTTCCGTGGGAGACGCATCACCTTTTCTTGCCGTCGTGTGTAACATTGCGCCGCTGTGGAGGCTGTTGCTCCGATGAGGCGCTGGAGTGTGTGCCGTCAAAGACACACACACTCGTCGTGGAGGTACACACACATACATTATATCGCACAAACAGACTTACGCATTGAACCAATGCTTTTCATGTACACTCTTACCACGTCTACACGTGTACTGCATGCACGCACATCAGATATACAACGTACACACAAAGTGTGTATAAATGGTCAGTTTTGATACATATCTAAACATAAAACGTCATACATACAGTACATATTGTTACACTATGCCTCCAAGATTGTAATGTGTCTCACATACTGTATATGATCACGTATATTTTCAAACCAAGTCTAAACTCACATTCCATACGCACGCATCATGGACAGACCGACAACCCACATATCAACTGCATACCTCACATTGCTTATCATGTGCAACCCCACACAGCTTGACCCTACATACACAAACTGCCAACACACACATCAGGGCTAAAAAAAATGCATATCCGTTCAAAGGTGTAATCAGATATAAGCAAACTGCATATATATGACATTAACTATGTTGAAGGGATACTTTCCTAGCAAATAAAAATGTTGCCTTGAGGATGAGTAAAACATGGGGGAATTTTGATTTGCTAAAGTACACCCTGTGCAAGGCGTGATCATACTCACACAAATCTTACAGCTCAGTATGGGGGAAAAACAACTAGACACACACACAGCACACACAGCATGGGGTAGTCATACATATTCAGAGTGGGTGGATGGAGTCTCTAGTGTAATGGATCGAGTCAGATCCTGGTCACGTACTGTATGGAGAGATTGAAGGATACAAGATTGAGTCATTACTATGCAGAACAGATTGTGTGTGTGTGTGTGTAAACACTGACTCCTGACCACAATGCTTGTATTCTACAGCTCATGAGGACCTCATATATGAAGCATGAACTGGTGCAGCTGCCCTTTACAGAACACAACCAGTGTGAATGCAGGTAAGACACACACAGGCGCGTACGCGCACACACACACACACAAGCATGGGATGTACCATAGCATGACCCTAACACACACGTTTGCACAACTATCTTTATGCAGATGTACATTGACTCACGCCCGTTACCCTAACCATCAGAACAAAGTGCCTTGCCCATACTGAAGGTCTGGGAGCTTTCGCGCTTTCTTCGGCCAAAGCCCACCCAAGAGGCCATATGCTGCCTTTACGTGCTCTCGGAAATGAGATAATTACCACTTCTGATGTCAAGATTCCGAGCTGGTTGTGTTCAGGTGCTTTCTTGTCGGAAGGAATGGAGGACGCCAGATTCATGCTTGTGTGTGTCTTGGGAAAATGTTATATGGTAATAGTTTTCAACCGTACATCCTGCTGTATAGTATTGCTAATCAGCTTGATGACTATTCTGGAATATTAGTGAGATACATGCTATTTTCGCGGTGTATAAAACATACAGTATGCTTCAAATGGTTATTCATATATGTAAATATGTACAAATTTAACAACAAGACAAGGCAATGAAGCTGTTGTGGAAAAACTAATCGATCATATCTGTCGCAGGAGAAATCCTTCTCCCGTCCGCCATGTTGATTGTTTAAGGCCAGCCTATCTCGGGAACTCGGGTTCAAAATTATTATTATTATTACTTCCCAGTGGGAAACGCGACATCAGAGGGCGTTCATGTGCAATTTTTACCTCGGAAACTCATACAGTATTTCCGATAATTCCGAGAGCAGGTGAAGGCAGCAATATGACTGACAGGTAACGCAACCAATCACGTTTCGTTTTGAGCCACGTGATGTTTAGAGGCGTGGAAATGTCCCCCAGTATCAGACCGGTGTACATTCAGGAACGTGTCAAAAGTTAACAGCAACAACAATGATTATAAGTCTATGCCGTGAACCTCGCATACTTTTAAGAATTAAGCGTTTAGTCGATTGTGACTTTTTAGATTAGGCGGCTTCGTGTTGTTTCCAGGCGGACCGTTAAAGAACACGGACACGCACATATCCCGGAAATCCTGTGAAATTCAACCAATCAGATGACGACTTCGAACGTGCTGAAGTGTTTCCAGAATAGTGTGCCGTATGCATCAGACGTTTACCAACGGTCCGTTGAGACTACCCTCAACCTAATTATAACCTAAACTCTACAACCAAGTCTTGACCCTCAAACTGCCCTTGTAAAGGGGTCTCAGAAAGTGAGGACCGGCCAAAATGTCCTCACTTTACTCTTTAGTCCTTCTCACTCCGCTGGTCTAAAACTACTCACAAAGATAGATGTACATGTACATAGATAGTCTCTTCCTAAGCTTACCTTAGCCTTACTCTTAAAAGAAAAGGTTTCGAAAATGTTCAAATTTACTCTATTCATCTATTCTACATTTGTCGTCTTGTCAGATTTAGTGCACTTCTGAACACAGTTTTGCGTGTAGCAAACACACCTTTGCGAAACCTCTCACTTTCAAAACTCCCACACGACACACACATGCACTTTCACCCTGTTTGTCACCGGGGTATGACAGCATCTCCCGACGGAGTACTTCCTGTGCACGGTCACAGAAAGATACCACCCCGGGAATCCTTGGCAGTCTGCCGAGCTGTCAACATCTGCTCTTTATCGGGTCATTGTAGGGGTTCTCCTCAAAAGCCCTTTTCATAGTTTGGGGGTCCGGATTCGGGCCAGAGGTGGAGCCAAGCAAGAGCATTTACATGCGGTCGCCCCTCTGTCCCGCCTTTGTATCACTGATCTGCTCCATACACGGGGAACTCACCACAGCAAGCACCCCATTGACCAACCCTGAGTTACATAAACACCCACGCTGACTTCACAGGCAGGCATCCAGCCAGCCAAACATAAAAAATATTATCTTATGGTAAATGTGTTTATAGACAATCACAAACTGGGATAATAAACAGTCTTTTCCTCTTCTACAGAGTCACGGCGTATTTCTCAGAAGGACCCATGACATATGTTTTTGTTAGAGGTTGTTGCCAGGGTGTTGCTATGCTGTTCCTAAAGTGTTCTGGTTGCTGGGCTGCTGTGCTTGGTGGTCGCAAAGGTGTTACTTACTGGCCCAAGTCATATGAGTCTAGAAGTCTGCATTAAAATGAAAGTTGCAATGGTGTTTTCTTCCGAATAGAGACGTATTGTGAAGTGTTACGTTTTCTGGCATAAGAAAAATGTTGGGTGGGGCTTGATTTCGTCTTTAGGGAATCGATTGGATTGTTGGAAGTTGGAAGCCTAGTGATTGGACAGACAATATAGTCCCGCCCTCGGGCTGAGTCATGCGTCATGCAAAGATGTCGTCTGTAGGGTGAGGGGACGTTTATGAGGGCGCATGAATAAAAAAAGAATGGTGATTTTTTGATGTTCATTAAATGCTTAAAAATATTTTCACACAACTTGCAGTATCATGTCGGTAGCACAAAAGTTTGGTACTTGAGGGGATTGTTCACCCAAAAATGAAAGTTCTTTATAAGGAGATATTTTGACAAACTTTGGAACCAAACAACATTGACTTCCATTGTATGGACACAAAACATTTCGCGTCATGAACAGGTTTTGAATGACATAAGGGTGAAAAAATAATGACAGAATGATTATTTTCGAGGGACTTTGAGGGAAAAAAACAGATCTTTCTTTGATTGCATATTTGATTGTTATTTTACTCTTACTTTTTGCTTTTCTTTACAGGCTTAAAGAAAATGTTTATGTAGCACCAACCAGGTAAAGTCCAGTTTTATGTGTTTGTGTGAATGTATGTGTGTGTGTAAGGGAGAGAGATGAAGGTTCAGCGAATGATGTTATGAGGTGGCTACAGTGTAAACAGCATTTGCCTTCTCTTCCCTTTGCCCCACTGTGCACAAACACACACATTAACTCCATGGAGATGTTTGCATGCTGGGTTAATTGTGTGTGAAAGGCAGAAGGGTTATTTCAGTCTGCCCTACTCTGATAATGGTTTACTCTGATGTCAAACTGAACAGCAACCATTTTCACTAAACATCTGGGTCATGATCCTGGCCGTGATGCTGCTGTAGCCATGTACCTATACAGTAACTGACTGTAACTGGACTTTAATTAAAGGCGATGGGCCTCTTTAACCTGTTGCAGGAGATGCCTACAGTCATGACATGAAAACATCCATCTTTTTTGTGAGAAACTGTGAGAGGAGTACTTAGGGATTCATTCAAATAGCCTTAATATACTGTACATCACTAGATTTTTGCAGGTTTCTCGTGGGATTGTAGTATCCTCATCACTGCATTTACAAACACTAAACTACGGTGTTATCAGAACAGGAGTTCATTCAGAATGAAATCAAGTGGGCTGTAATGTGTGAATTTGGCATCTGAGATGAATCTTCCCCAAGCTCACACTTCCTTATGTTGTGAAATTTTTGTTAAAAAGTAGAAAGAAACTTGTTGTCACAATGCTAGGGGGTTGTGGATGGTGGCCAGAGCGTTGCTGAGGGAGTTTTAGGGCATTGCTATGTGGTTGCTAAGGTGTCGCTAGGTGGTCGCTTATCAGCCATGTCAAAGTAGCCTCAAGTGTCTGGTATTCTGTGGTTATATCTTACAAGACAATCATTAAATAAAAGTGATGTAGGACCTAAGACTTGAAGAGTGATAATTGTTTATGTATCAAACTATGAATTTTGTTTTTACCATAAAAAGGTAATTCTGACTTCTAAGAGACCCATTCAAATACTTTGTGTGTGTGCGTGCGCGTGCGTGTGTGTGTGTTTGTTGTCTTGCTGGCCAACATCTTGCAATGTTGGAAGGGAGTCAAAATCTAGAACCCTCCTCCTTTGTTGGGAAAGGGAACAGAACATTTATTTTATTGCTTAATTAGGCCACTGGCCTCTGAGGAGCTCCAAAGAGAAAGAGGCGAAGAAATCACACAAATTAAGACGTAATAAAGTCATCTCAAGGTCTAAAATATCTCTTAATTAAAAAAATGAAAATAATTGTTTTGCTGTGCCACATAACTTGGTTGCTGTGCAATTATGAATATACAGAGATTTAAAGGAGTAGTTCACCTTCAAAATGAAAATTCTGCCATCATTTAGGCCTACTCACCCTCCTGTCATTTCAAACCAGTATGACTTTCTTTCTTCCGCACATCACAAAAGAAGATATTTTGAAGAATGTTGTTAACAGCGCCCATTCACTTGCATTGGTTACAATAGAAGTGAATGGGGGGAAGTGTTGGGTAAGTTACTCTGAAAAAGTAATTAATTACTAGTTACTAATTACATATTCAATCGTGTAATTAGATTACTGTACAATTGACTCTCTCCAAAAAGTATTTAGTTACTTATTACTAATTACTTTCTATATCCTATATCAAGTTTAGTTAAGTGATTCAAGGATAGACATGAAACGGCTCTTTTAATTCATTCAAATAAATAATATTAAACTACATAAAGTACTCTTATTAACTGACCAAAGTATTACAAATGTGAGAATTATACATTAAAGCACAGATTTTAAAGTTAGACTTTGAATTTTTATGTCAATTCCACTATTGCACACACATATATTACACAAAGTATTTAGTTTAGTTACATCAAAAGTAACTGTAATTAAATTACAGAAAAAAATAAGAGTAATCCCTTACTTTACTTTTTCAAGGAAAAGTAATTAAATTACAGTAACTAATTACTTAGTAACTAGTTACACCCAACACTGATGGGGGTGTGCTGGCTGTGCTGTTCTGTTACCAACATTTTTCTTCTTTTGTGTTCTGCAGAAGAAAGAAAGTCATACAGGTTTGAAATGACGTGCATTTTCATTTTGAAGGTGAACTACTCTTTTAAGTTTAATTGACATATTTAATTCATTTTATTGATTTATATCACTTTATCCTGTTTTTCAGGCAAGGCCCACAGACCACTAGACGCGGCAGAAAGCGTCAAAGAGGAAAACCAAAGCGAAATAAACACATGGAAAAGATGCTGATGTATGTCTTCGTGGTATTTTGTTATAGTCAACAGTATCTCCATATTCCTTTAAATGGTTCTTTAAGGTACAAATAAGGAAAATGTCCAAAACAAATGGTAGTTTGTACATTTTGATACATGTTTGTTATTGTAGAAAGTGCAATTGATATACAGTATGTTGGACAGTAGCAGTTCATCTAGTGAATATGAATTAGTTTAACATTATTTATTTAGTTCTGTCACATTCAAGTTAAAAAATACAGAAGCCCATGGATGTAAAATTTGAAAATGTTTAAAATCCGTTCTGTACGTGGCAAACTGCACGTTTTCTCAAGTCACAGTGACTTCCACACAGACAACAATTAACCTTTCTGCCTGACGGGAATGAATTCAACAGTTCATTTATATTTGGTGAGCGCAAGTGAAAGGCGCTTCTTTTGGACCATCTCTCCCACTCTGCTATCCATCATCCACTCCTCCATAGACGGAGTCAATGGCAGGTGTGAAATCAGGCTAATTTGCCAGCCAGAACGCCCCTCCCTCGCCTCCGCACCGACTCTATCAGCCTCTTAATGCACTTCCACACACAAAGATTGATTTTTCTTACTTAATTAGCTCCCAGCTATACAATTCTCTCCAGTTCTGGTGACGTTAAAAAAAGGATTGTAGAAGTGGCCCCATTAGCTGTCAGTGATGTCACAAATGAGATATCAAAGAGCCAAACGGCCACAGACGCTATCCAGAGTATCGCTGGTGTCGTCCTGAAGAACATCAGTGCCGGTTCGTGCTCAGAATGCATTAGGAGGCTTTTTTTTGCCTCCTACTGAATTTAATTTGAGATTGTAAAGTTGCAGGCTAATGATTGCATGGATTTGCTCTTTGTTCGTGGTCAAGGTTTTACATAATTCACTCAGAAACGGCTTTGTGTAAACCCGTAGCTCACTCCAAGCCTTTTCTTTTTGGTTTTAAGCTTAACCTTGGCCACCTTAGGACCTCACAATGTTTTCACAACTTAAAAAAGGGACACAAATAGGAATTTTGAACAATGTTGTTCCTAACAGAAAATTAAATGTTAGATAAGATTAACTATCTACGCTTATTTCTTAATAACAGCTTAGTTTGTCCCTCTCGTGCCAACAGGACACCTGTGCCAACTGCACCCCCTCCTCCACCACCGCCCCCCACCCTTCCACCTAGCTCCGCCCCTCCACCACCTGCAAGAGAGGCGTGTCTGCCGTGCCCCTCCCGCATGATGACATCACAGCCTCCCTCATGTGAGTGCAGGTGCAGCTTGAGGGAGGTGAGCTGCACAAAGAGAGGAAAGACGCTGAACCTTCACAGCTGCCGGTGAACACACACACACACAAGCACCTACTGAGCCGAACAACTTGCGCAAATGCAGCTCAATGAGCTAAAAATATCCTCTCATACACAACGGCATGCCCTCGATTTCAGATTTTATTACACACAATCGCATTGCAGTGTATCTTATACACAAACAATGCACACGTCATGCATACTTACAATATATTATAATATTCCTATCTTCTTAATAAAGAATAGAACTTTCTACATAGTTTTATATATTTATGAATCATTTAAGCTCTTAAATCAAAAGGTTTTTGCGTTCAAATAAGTCTATGTGCACAATGTGATGCATTACTATTCTATTCTATGTTCATTGTATTTTGTTATATATAATGTCTTATGCTATATGTGCTATACAGTATGCAGGCCTATTCAATAAATCACATATATTACATAATTTATCACTAAAAGTGTTGCGAAACATGGTTTTTACACATCACATCATTTTCGTGGTGCCTTCTATAATACATTTGGTTGTTTTTAAGTACTGATCTCTTTCCTCTCTCTCTTTCAGATGTGAGACCCAAAGTGAATAATGAAATCAAACCTCCCTCATAATCCATCTTTCAAACATTGCACAGCTTTGAGGAGGTCAAAAGTTCGCTTATTCTTCTATCACCGAGTCTAAAGTTTGGGTCTTGCCCAGAATAAGGGTTTGCGTTCCGGAATGTACCACAAACCCTCCCCCGGGCGCTCCCCCGGGTCCCACACACAATTGCGGCAGTATTAGATGCGTATACACAACTCCCAGTACATCCATATCTGTACTGAGGGATCGTTCTTTTCCACAACAGCCAATACAAATGTTTTATTCTGCTACATTTTGATGATACTTCAAAACCCATTGAGACTGTGTGATGGGCTGATGATCGCTGTTCGAGCACATTGGGAGAAGCTTATCGCCGGATAAGAGGAATGTTTAGCACTGAGGAGGTGGACTTTGGGGTTTCTTGTGAGCTTTATCCAAAACCTTTCAGCATCGAGATGGACCATCCTCAAACTGGGAATTGTGGAATTTTTTTCAGCCTCCTGGGATGGACCTAGACTGAGATTGAATGGACGCAGGCACGGACGTCCAGCTAGTGTGATGCTAATAGGGATGTGCACTCTGAGAACCTCCAAAGAAAAAAGGACGTTTCTAATCAAACTACTTAATGTGGAGAGTTTTTGAGAGGATGGATGTTGACAAACCTTTAACGTTAAGAGATCTCAAGTGTCTCGCCACACAAACCGAGCGTCTCATCATGAAAACGTCCCTGACGGGCGATTAGATGGATGGACGGGTGTCTGTGTGGTCTCCGTAGTGAATAATGAGGATCTGTGCGTCTATCCTAATTTATTCCTGGCCACTATAAGTCCATAATGTGGCTTCACAGACTGTATCAATGAGTCTTTTTGTGTTTGTTTGATTTGCTTTTTGTTCAGCTCCTTCCTTTCGGGATTTGAAAGCTTTTCCCACTGACTGCCAGTGAGCGGAATGCCAATCGTATAGAAACCTGGCGATATTCCATTGGTGCTCACACACACATTTTTCTCCTCTCTCTCCCACACCCTCAGTCACACTCTTTCTCTTTATCCCCTTCACTTTATTTGTCTCTTTTCCATCCTGTCTCTCTCTCTCTCTCTCTCTCTCTCTCACACACACACACACACACACACACACACACACAAAGGCAAACAGGTAAATATAAGCTTTTCTGTGTTGATACTGAAAGAAGAATTTATTTTATCTATTTCATTCATTTGTTTTGTAAAGAATACTAATGTTATTGTAGTCCACTTAAAGAACGTTTCTTTGCTTATCTCTGCTAATCTCACCTATGAAATAAGGCTGGGTAGAAAAGGGAAATACTCATTCTGCGTGTGTTAAGGTGGTCGTAACCATTTGACGGTTTTGGGAGTATGACATATTTATTTTTTTATATGGAATTGCATTTTATATTATGCTTTGCGATGTTTCTTTGTCGTCTTTCAGAAACATTATTCTGCTTATTACTGTGATCATTTGAGATACATTAGTATTTCGGCTGGATTTCTTCAGATTCGTAGATGTAGCTTTCAGTCAACATTGAGGATGGTGAGGTTCAATGGACCAGCTGGAGCCTACAAAGGGTGAATGAATTTTGAATCTTTGAATTTAACCAAACACACTTTCCACCTTATGTGTAGCATTATTGACTGAAATATGAGGATATACACACTTTAAATGACTATAGAGATTCCTCAGACTATGTGTTGAATACTTTCATGCAATAATGTAAACTATCAAGATCACTAGCACCCTGGGATGTTCATCTGGTTTGTTAGTCAACATGAAACAGATTTGGCAATGTGACATATTGTTGAATGAAACCTGAAATTATTTTATTCATTAGGATTGGATCGTGAAAAGCAAATGTTTCATATCAGAACAGAGATAAATTTGAGTTTGCTGGAACATTGCTGGGACAGATGCGTGGTTAAAGAGATAATTTACTCATCCTCGTGTCATTCCAAACCTGCAGAACACAAAAGAAGATATTTTAAAGAACATTGGTAACTTTGGACTTACATTGTGTGGACACAAAAGCACTGAGACATTTCTCAAAATATCTTCTCCATATACAGATTTAGAACGACTTGAGGGTGAATAAATAATGACAAAATGTTTATTTTTGAGTGAACGTTCCCTATAACAGCTAAAAGAGGTGATGTCATCAGAAAAGAGAAGTTGTTTGAAGGTAGAGGTTTTTTTTGCCATTTGATGAAAGATCAGGAAATGTCTGTTCAGAAGCTAATAGGGTCAATTTCATTTCATTGTGATGTCAAAGTTTTTTTTTTTTGTAGTTTGGTCAATGTTCAGTGTCCTTATATATGATGACAGGCTTTTATCGCTGCTGTAAAATGTTCTGTGTGAAATATCCTGCGCTATAAACGTAGCATTCTCTCAACAGTAACATGTATCAACTACCTCTGTGTCGGTGTACAGTTAATGTAATGAAAACTATCACAGAAAATATACACAAAACCCATATGATATGAATGTACCTCCAAAACGTCAGTGTTTCCGGTCTCTTCTCTGTAAAACCATTCCTGAATCCTGTCGCGTTGTTTGGATAATTTGTGTGTTCCAATGTATCTGTCATATGTATCCAGATAGAACAACAGAGTCCATCAGAAACCAATATATACCACAGTCTATACACAATATAAGCTTTGAGTGTTTGAACATTATTAATGGTTATTGCTGCTATACCATCTGTGCCCAATTCTCCCGATTGTGAACGTGTGTAAAAAATATTTGTTACAGAGAGACATAACCATTCCTGCTTTATGTCTTCAGTGTGTGTAAATGCAAACATAGGTCTGATCACACCCATACAGTATAAAAAAACACAACAGCCATAAAGCTATGTGCTATATATTAATATAAATAAAGTGAAATGAGTTATTTTTGAGAAAGATTTGTGATGAATTTGGTGATTCTGAAAACATTCTTTTGTCAAAAAGTGCAATAACAGTGCCTGTGTTTGGGTCACATTTCACTCTAAAATCCAATGAAATAAATATTAATTTTCTGTTACATATAGGAATAAAGCGGGTTCATTAAAATTTTATTTGACTTTTTGTATCCTGACATTGTTTTAATGACTAATTAAGCACATTACCATAAATCTCAATACTGAAAAAAAAGAATATATATTATGAATTAATTTATGTATTACATCAATTAAATATGAAAACCATTGAGAATAATGCAATTACAAAAGCGTCCTCAAAACTTCTTAACAATGGTGATTTGAATGCAAATTAAAAAAAGAAAAGATTGCTCCTCATCTTTTAACCTTTAATTTTAGAGTTAAATGTGACCTGTACATGTTTCCGTACGAATCACCATTACTGTGCTAATGTGGTTCATGATTTGATGACCTAAAGGGACAGTTCACCCAAAAATGAAAATTCTGTCATCATTTACTAGAGCTAAGATTGTTCCAAACCTTTATAAATGTCTTTGTTCTGCTGAACACACAGGAAGATATTTGGAAGAATGTCAGATATGTCTCATTCCCCATTTACTGCCATAGTAGGAAAAAAACACTATGGGAGTCAATGAGATCTGACATTCTTCCAAATATCTTCCTCAAGTATCCTTTAACCTTGGTTTGTGACTATAGTAACCATTCGGTATGGTATAAACTAAACACGTATATCACCCTGTTTTGCTGGATGTTCTGTCAATTTAACCTCCCTATGTTCTGTCCATCCCTCCCTCTTCTCTCTCCTTTCCTGTCGTTTAACAGTAATGAAAGACAAACACTGTGATAATTATCACCTGCTCTGGGAGGTAAAGGCAGAGGGGATACCATGACTGTAAAGATGTGAGAAATAATATTATCTCTCCCTCCCCTCTCTCTCACCACTGAGTCAGACTCACACGCGCGCGCGCGCACACACAGAGGCTGCGAGCTACTGCTACACAGCAAAATCGCCAGTGTTAAAAAATAGTCCACACTTCGATAGTGTGGATTGTATATACACCGTGAGTGTTAATTTGACCTTTTTAACACTGGTGATTTTGCATACATCACAGATCTCGCCTGTTGTGTTCTGCTTGCATTGTCTCGTATCCAATCAACCTCATTTTATCGACCCAGTGGTCTGTAGGCTTTTACACGGCTAGAACGGGGCCAATATGTGCTGTTCAGTCTTGTTACACAAGATTCACTTTTGCATTAAATTATCAGCCCATACACATTAGGTCCACAGTAGAGCCAAATGAAGGTTTTTATTGCTCCCTGCTGGCTGAGAGTTTTGTAAAGGTCAGTTTTTTATCATCAGATGTATACTCTCCCATGTGACGTTCTTCATTAACAGAGCGCCAGACATCTGATTCCTGTGACATTATCAAAATAATAGAACATCCTCAACTGCAGCCCGCGAGATGCTATAGTTCTCATATAAATATTTCACAGCATATTTGATGACTGTGCCTGATGCAGTGAGGTCGTGACTGCGTACGCGTCTGTCTGCGCGAATGCGTCAGTGTGGACTTTTTTGAGCCCGTTAGAGCTTCTCCAAGGTAAACGTGGGTCCATGCTGTCTCATTATGGGAGCTGATGCTGGCCTACCTGTCTGTCAGGGCTCAGCGCCAGGACTATATTTAGCATCCGCTCACAAGATGATGAAAAAAAGAGGAGAGGGAGAGAGATGGAGAGTGACTCATCCGTCCAGAAACTGGCATACATTTCAGTTACACTTTCCAGCATCTTTTACCCCCTCTTTTCACATAGAAACGCTAATCTGCCGAAACAAAATGTCTCCCTTATCATCTCCCAAGCCGTCTGGTATCACAGGGCCTCCCTCTTCCTCTCTCAAACTCGCCCTTTTTTCATTTCCAGCTAAAACCACAATCCTGTGTTATTTTTCCAGATCTGTGCGCGCGAGTGCGTTTGTGTCCAAAGTGGCAGCCGCGATAAAACATCAGTCATGTTTACACGGTGTGTCTTTGTTGAAGCAGCTGTGTTCCAGCAGGTCTGGATGCTATCTGGACAACACGAATATGTGTGTGTTGTGATGTTATCTGGGAGAGACGACGACATTGTCTGAGCGCAGCCTGTGTGTCTGTGAGACAGGATGAGTCGAGAGACAGCAAATGTCTGTAAATGAGAATGTTGAAAATGTTGAGTATGGTTTTTACAGCTGGGATCATATCATCATGTCCTTTTTTTATATATAAAACCTCTGAATGTGCCTTCAAAAGCATGTATGTTTGTATCTTTCAAATTAGTTTCTTGAGCATTTGTCCTCAGGGGAAACACTGATGGTATTGATTCATGCTGAAAAAAGCGGTGTTATCAATCCCTTTGCACACACACACACACATAACATTCAGAAGAAGGCAGATGTTAAGATACAGTGTTTGTCGGTTTCAAAGTGAGCTGTACTGATCCACACCAAGCAGATAAAGACTGCAAAAAGCTCGTACACTGAGAGGACATCAAAACAGTTTACATGTTGCTTCATGTTGAGTTGTGTGCATGAGGATCAAGCAGTGTATTGTTGGGACCAAATAACCCTCACAATGTTAGTAAATGCAATATCACCTAAACTGTGGCAAATAAACAATCCTCAAAAAGAAAAAAAAAACATAACGAACAAACAAAACAGTGTCTAAGGGAAATACAAAAACCTTCATGTGAAGATTAGGTTTAGAAGCTCAACATATCATTAGCTCAGTATAAAAACAAAAAGTTAATGGAAAGTTCCAACCATGTGGTTTGGGTTTGTGATTTGTTTTAACATTCCCTCACACATAGCATCTCTTATGAAAATCAAGGTTTTTCTTTTAATGACCATAGTTTAAGTATGATAGGATATTTGTAGTAAAACAATTGTAAATGTATTGTCTCACTACAGGAACAATAGTTAATCTAACTATGATATTTGTAGTAAAACTATGGTACAAATTGCAACAATCTTGCAAACAAAATATGGTTAATATACTTTTACTATAGTAAAATCATAGTTAATTTCCGTAAGGTAGTGAACCATATCAAAACAACTTTTCCTCACTATTTGAGGGTTGTTTAGAGGTGTACTAAATATGATTATTACACGGCTCGTTGGAATGCTTGATTCTGATTGGTCAGTCGCGACATTTGCAGGTTAATTATTGCCAGATATCAACCTCTCAAAACTAATAACACATGGTAACCGGGATTCAGCAAATCATTTTGACAGGGTTTTTTTTACAAATTAGATATAAATATGTATTTTAATAACATATACATTATATTTACAGGGCTGTCAAACGATTCACCGTGATTAATCGCATCCAGAATAAAAGTTTGTGTTTACATAATATATGTATGTGTACCGTGCATATTCATTTTGTATTAATAAACACAAAAACATACACATACATGTATATATATTTAGAAAATGTTTAGATGAATTTATTTATATTTACCAATAATTGAACTTATATATATAAGCATTTATTAATTTTTATATTTGATATTTTTCTTAAATATGTACATGTATGTGTTTATGAATACAAAATGAATATGCACATTGCACAGACATATATTATGTAAACACAAACTTTTATTCGTTTGACAGCCCTAGATTAAACCATAAAAACGAAAGTAAACGGCTTTTCCTCGCGGAAGGTCTGCATTCGCTAAATTTGAAAAAAAAATGAATTTGTCCATTTTCAACACCTTTGGCGACACCTGCTGGTAATGTGTTGTTTTACAACAACGTCTTTCACTTTATTTGCATGTAAAATGTCTCTTATGTGTCGCTTATTATGTCTCCAAATCCTGAAAATGGTGTGTGTTAAAACAATGACATGATATGTTAAAACAGTTCCGTATCTTTCAGTTATAAGTCATAACACCACAAATTCAAAACGAATCATTCTGCGTCACAAGTCACGGTAGTAGGAAGCCACACTGCGCATGCGTGTTCGTGGACGTGGCAGTGACGTCTCCAACACCGGAAGTGGTCAGAACTGGAAGCGAAACACCGTCCTCGTACCATCAATAAGCCGGGAATACTGGAAATAAAAGACGAAATGGCACATTAACCGTGAGTAGACATGAATACGCCATTATACTAATTTGTTATGTAATGATTTCGACCCTGTTGAAGTCCAAATGATTTTAATTTAAGACAGAAATTGTCGAGTTTCGGGCCGGTTAGCTCTCAAAACTGCGTAACGTTACTTGGTACTGTTGGACTGGAGGCGGTGTCAGTCAATATAGAGGCATAAACAAACCTGTAAACACATTTTACCATTTCATTAACCATGTTGGTTTATCGTTCGTGACACGTCTTATGAAGAAAGAGTTGTCTGTCGAATTGATCATGTGTTATTTCACATATGCCCGGTGATCCAGAATCTTCTAGCTGGCCTATATAATCCGATAACGTGAGTTTAGTTCACCTGTTCTCAGTCTCAGAGCTGAGTGATATGTTTATTTCTGGAAATGATATAAATAGGTTTGCTTGGTTTGACAGAATTAATGGACATCCAGGTAAAGGTGCTTTCAGGATTGTTTGTAAGTTAAACGTTGTTCCAACTATTTAACCCATGTCAGCTGTTAACAGCTGCTTTTTGTAAGTGGTGCATTGAAAGTCAAATTTGATGGCTGTTATTGTTATTACTTGTTACTACTTTACATTTTAAGTGTGGCTTAAGTTTTTTGGCTTTACTGTACAGTTGACTAATTGAATCATTCTTTGATCTTCAGATGATGTGTGGAGTCACCTCTGTCACACTCTACTAACATCTGAAGTGTTTGCTTTGCCCTCATCAACACCATTTAAAGGAGAGTTTCCCACCAGCGGATCACTTTGAAGTCACTGTCGCTCAAATACACCCCAATATTGTTGAGGGCAAGAGGTTCTGCGGCTTTACCATGACCTGTCGAGACCGCACACTTGAGTTTCAGTCGGCTTGTAAGTCACTGCAAGGGAGACAGTTACAGGTATGACACTATAATCCACATAAAATCATAACACCACTTCTGAAGACGTAAACAACGCATGTCCAAAAGTGTTTTAGACACTGCACAAACGTTCGAACAGAATACAACCAACAGAACATTTATAACCAAATAAAAATGTCAAATATCTTTAAGGTTTAATTGTATATGTAAGATTAAAAGATGAAACCTGAAGTGCTGCTGGACCAGTGTTTGCATCTTTCAAAGTGGTCTATATTCATCTAAAGTCTTAATCATTCTTTGATCCATCAGATATTGTTGATATTTGTTTTGTTTGTGTCACAAGGATTGAAAAACTGTTTATGTTATTTAACATGTATTCTCTCTCTCTTTGTCATATTTTCAGAATGGGACTCATGCTAAACCTGCCATTAATGCCCTTAAACAGCGAAGTGACTTCACTCTTATGGCCAAGTAAGAGTTTAGATGAGTTTGGTCTTGTCCAGTGCTGTGTTTTCGCTCGCTCCAGTGCAACAGCATCTTGTCCTGTTTTCTTAAGACTTTGGCCCTCTGACGTGTTGTTTTGTTTCTCTGCAACAGGAGAATTGGGAAAGACTTGAGCAATACTTTCGCCAAGCTTGAAAAGCTCACGATTTGTAAGTAGCGCTTAATTTAAAGAATTCATCCTAGTTTCAAAGCAGGGATTTTTTGCTTTACTTCTGAAGAAGTCAAATAGTTTTCAGAAGTAAGAAAATGTTCATGACTTTACGATCTAATTTTATTATGGTTATTCCCAGTGGCAAAAAGGAAGTCGTTGTTCGATGATAAAGCAGTGGAGATTGAAGAGTTAACGTACATCATTAAACAGGTTGGCATTTTGTTGAGTTTGTGCTTTTCTTCTCCATAGCCATCATATGGAACCATATGCATATGAATCTCATAAATCCTCAAAAGTTGACTGTAGGAGTGTTAGCGTGTGTGTTAATGATCGATGTTTACCAGAATCTTTTATATTGTGTAATAGCAAACCTCTTGCAGAGACCTGATATTGTGTCTGTGTCTCTCATCAGGACATCAACAGTCTGAATAAGCAGATAGCACAGCTGCAAGACTTCGTGCGATCCCGCAGTGGCCAAAATGGCCGCCACATCCAGACACATTCCAACACAATTGTTGTCTCGCTGCAGGTACATACATCTTATACCTGATATTTCTTCAGTACACGCATATACACCCATCAAGGAAATATACACCCCTTGCTGTAGACAGTAGGGATGGTTGGTCTCACTTTGATTGCCACACATTAACCATATTAGCTACCACACCCTTCATTCCCTCACTGCAATATAATCCAAGATGTATCAGTCTGTGAATGTTTGTGTTGCAGTCGAAGCTGGCATCCATGTCCAACGATTTCAAATCAGTCTTGGAAGTGAGAACGGAGGTATGTTTGCTCTGTCTTCTTTATGTACTTTTATAACACGTCAGTTCAATGTTGATCGAATGGCTTACTTATGCATATTTATTTTGTCACCTGCTTGGATGAAACCACAACACGCATCACGGTCTGGTGAATCCATCTGCTGTTTTTGTTGAAGATCGCGTATCACGGGCAGTTTCTGCCAATCTCATATTAATCTTGAGTGCCTATACAGTATTATTGCATCCGTCGTATCTTCGAATAGAGTTTAGTTTGATCAAATTTATAACAGAGAGATCCAGCTGTACGATTATTTCCGGACAAACACGAGCTGCTAGAGGTGGGACTAGTTGGGAGAGTGGGATGGAACTACAGCACGAGCAAGCAACACATCATCACATCATCCCTTCGTGTTTTGTACATTATGCGCGTACACACCGATTGCTAACTAAACACAGACGTATGACTTAGTTTGCAGTTCATGTCCGGCATCTTTTAGCACTGGGACCGCGCCATCTATCAGTTTCAAATGATCTCCAAATATAGATAACATCCATCACTGAAATGCCGTGAACAAACACACACACACCTAAACTTAACTATCGCAAGAGTAACCAGCTGCAGCGCAGCCCATCTTGACGCAGCGCAGATAATATTGATGGTAAGCGCCGAAGCGGGTCTCGCTCGTGGGTGGGCTCTTTCTTTCGCCTTGCTGTGTTTTTCCGGGAGAATGGCCAATAAAAGGAATAGGATCCCTTTGACGATACAGGGATCCAGAATTATAAAAAAACTCTCAGAAACAATTTGGAGTGCTGGGGAGTGTATCAAGTACAGAAATACTAGGTCATACGTCCAACTCGTTTTTTAACAAGTTGACCATGTTAAGCATGAGAAGCCAGCGCGTTTAACAGTGTAAAGAGTCAGAATGCATGACATAGCATGTTACCCCATCTTTAAAGATCACACCAGCTTTGTATTAGTTTTTACTTTTTGTCTTCAATTGACTATTGAACCAGATTGACTACATTGAGTTGAGTTGAGTTGTGATGTAGTTGTACACACAGTGTTTATAGCTTATGTTTTGGTTCCTGTTGTCTGTGTGTAGAATCTGAAGCAACAGCGCAGCAGAAGAGAGCAGTTCTCACAGGCTCCTGTCTCAGCCTCACCTCTGGTCGCCAATAACTTCAGTACGTTACTTTCACTTTCATCTGCTGTGCTTCTGTCACACAATGTGAATTATTTTTACCCCTCTGAATGGCTTGTAGTTTCATTAAATATCGTCACTGTCCTTCTGAAGCCTCGCATGTCCAAAAAACACTACATTTTAAATGACTAAATACAGTATTGTCAAAGTTGACAAGCACTTTTTATTGGTTAGATATTTGCAAAACCCAGTGACGAACATAAAGGGTGACTAATAATAATGATTTATGGCAAAACATAAAAATCACGAAAAATTTAGAGATGCACGGTTTCGGAAAGACAGCAGCGATATGAAAACATATCATTCATATTTTAAGTTTCATAAAAAGATTCATAAATTGAGCTAAAGGTTCATAAAGAGGTCAAAACGATCAAAATCATTTTAATATCAAACAGGACAGGTCATGAAAAGTCCCTAGATTCCTTGCGCTCAAATTTCAAGTGGTTTTTGCATATAGTTATTGATCTATAAATACAAGTCATCATTCTGTCTGAATTGTTTTGAAGTTATGAAAAATAAAATGAAATAAAAAAAGAATTAGAATTAAACATGTAGTCATTTTTTTGTGAGAAAATATAATTCCTTTTCCGATTTGTTTCTCAAAAACATTTGTATGGTTTTGAAGGGCAGTCTTTATTATTCCGATTGAAATCTAACACAATGTTTCATGTCTTGGCTCTCACAGACAGTTCGGTTCTGATGCAGGATGAGTCGAGGAGTCTGGGAGAAGAGGTGGCCATCGACATGGACTCCAGAGCAAACCCTCTACAGCTACAGCTCATCGATGAACAGGTGCCGTTCTCTCAGATACCACAGCTGGAGTTAGAGATGAATTGTGAGCTGTTTTGATTCTCAAACTTCTTTCTGTCCGTAGGACTCGTACATTCAGAGCCGAACAGACACGATGCAGAACATCGAGAGCACCATTGTGGAACTGGGTTCTATTTTTCAGCAGTTGGCACACATGGTCAAAGAGCAGGAGGAGACGGTCCAGAGGTCAGACAAACACATACTGTACATACAACAAAACCACAAACTCAAAATCTGTCAAATCATGAATTTATCATCTGTTATTTGCTCACCATCAGGATCGACGGCAATGTGGAAGACACCCAGCTAAATGTTGAAATGGCCCACACCGAGATCCTCAAATACTTCCAGTCTGTCTCCTCCAACCGCTGGCTTTTGATCAAGATATTCCTCGTTCTCATCGTGTTCTTCATCATCTTTGTGGTCTTCCTCGCTTGATGGGGAACGAACGTGAGTGAGGAGTGATGAAAACGAAGCCCAAAGGGTTGAAGGAGGGGCAAGCGGGGGACGGACTCATGGGCGAATGTGCAAAAACACGGAAGGACTGGACTGTGGGGGGCTCTGGGGTGGATTTTGATGCTCATTGGTTAAATGATTTTAGTCTGAGTGACTTGAGTCAGTTCAGTTGTAATTTCTGTTACTTTTCAGATTCGACTCTCTCACTGTAGAGAGATGATGATGGAGGCGAAACTGAGATTTATTGTGTATTTAGGGAGTGGATGGTGTTCTGATCTACATCTGCATTAATATTTGAGCCTTCATTTTCTATAATAGTCACTTATTAAAAGAGAAGGCTTTTTCTCCCTTAATGGTTTGATTCTTCAAACTGGTTTAGTTATATTTTTCTGACAGTGTTATCCATAATCAGCGATAACGTTTTTACAATAAATTCTATTTGATTCTGATAAACCTGATAAAAATGCCACAATAATCTCTATTCATTAGTTTTCAAAGGCAGACTCTTGTTTACTTTTCTAAAGAAATGTTCTGTCATTATTTCACCCCAACATCTAAAGATAAGAATATATTTCTCATAAAGACAATGTAATCCTTTTTTAGTCTTTCATGATTTGAACGTGATGAAATTTAAGCATTTTCCTTCAAAATCTCATTATTTGTATACTTTTGCATTTGTACTTGTGTAATGGCCAAGATAATTTAATTGATATCATTACTGTTATATGAGTTTTCTCTTTTGCAATTGCTTCACTTTTTGATAATTGTCTTTATGCCAAATATATTTATTCTTTTGTGAGGTGAAATATATCAAGCAGACATTTCTTGAGATTTGTCATCACTCTCATAGTGTTATTAAGGGCCCTGTAAATATAGGGCCTGAAATATAAGTTGTTTAAAATGTTCACTTGCTTTTCTTTTTTTATCTGAGTTTGATTCTGCCAAATACTAGAGGAGTAGAGGAAACTGTCTGGTCTTATGATTTTGCCTTGTTTTCTGCAGGAATTAATGAGGTGCAAATGAAGACCAGAGGTTTTTATATAGGCGCTTACTGTACTAGAGATTTACTGTACTAAGATTAAAATGCAGTTTAATGGGCCAAACGAGAATCCAGATGGTTCTACAAATCCAGATCATGGCTGAAAAATGTGCATGTGTGAGTAAAACTGGAACCAAACATCTGCAAATGGAGAAGACTGGCACTTTGATAAATGTTTTCTAAGAAGCAACTTTGGCCCAATGAACACTTAAGCCTGGAAGATCTGCTCCATCATACTGTGAATAATGAAGGAGGAGAAAAGCTAGTTGAGATGATGTGAATCCTTTGGATGGAAGCAACATTTTGAAGGTCAAACCCTAACATGATAAAATATGGACTCTCTTTCTGTCTCACACACACGACATGCTCATGTACAGTGTATTATTTAATGAGCACTTTTTACGAAAACTTTCTGGGCTTTTTTAGCTGAATGTTCTGCATCTCTTGTATAAACTGAACACTGTTGTAATGCAATGAACAAACAGTACAGAGTAAAACACATCTAGGAAACTGATTATGTTGCCTTTTTTGTTTGCAATAGTGAGAGTGGTGATGGACCGAAACTGGGCTTAATATATACTGTTTTATTTATTCATCATTTCTAAATGTATTGTGGCCCATTCAGTCCAGTCAGTGTTTGTTGAATTTCAACAAAATCAAACCTCAGGAGTGACAAAGACAATGTGAAAGACTGCATGACAAGACACATGAAAAAAAATCTTCCAGGTTATTACTTTTTTTTTTTAAAGTTCCTAAAGACATATTCAAATATTACTGTTGTATTGCTTGCTTAAAAGTGAACATGAACTTATTTTCTATGCAGTATTTGAGGTCTAAAAAAAATACAGAGCATCTTTACTGTTATTTTGACCTGTTTCTCCAGTTTTCATTTTCTGCAAATAAATGCAAATAGAAACAATATTTTTATTTGAAATTAGGAAGAAATATGGTTAGTAGTTCACAGAATAAAACAAACATGATCATTTTGCCTAAACACAGACAGTAAATTCAGAAAAACTGAAAATAATTTCGAAATAGTCTCTTATTTTGGTAACACTTTACAATAAGGTGCTATTTGTTAACAATTAGTTAAAGGGGTCATATGGCGCGAATACGTGTTTTTCTGTGTCTTTGGTGTGTTATAAGTTGCCCATGCATGTATTAGACACGTAAAATTGCGAAACTTAGTATCGGAACAAAATATGCATTCTATCTAAAAGCGAATGCTCACCCAGACCTGCCTGAAACGCCTCGTGTAACCACACCCCCACAAATCTACGTCAGTTGGTGGTTTGATTTGACTGAGACCACCCAAATGTATACGCAAGTAAGGTGGGCGTACCTGTCAGTACAATTGCTTTGGAACCTGATGTTCCAAATATGGTAAGAGGCGTTACAGTTCCGTCACACGCTTGCAGTATTCCACCAATCACTACGCACTGGTTAACTGGCCAATCATAGCACACCTCGCTTTTCAGAGCCATGAGCTTTGTTAAAAATCCACGCGTTTCAGAGAGGCGGAGCAAAGAGAAGATACAAACATGCACGGTATGTGGGAAATACAGCGTTTTTGAACCTTAAATCGTGTATACACATTGCATTACATCTAAAACAATGCATTTTTAACAATCCCGTATAATGCATTGGCTAAAATGAACTAACAATGAACAATACTTATACAGCATTTATTAATGTTGGTTCATATAATTTCAGCATTTATTAAAATCAAACGTTGTCACTGTTAACATTAATTAATGCACCATTAACTAACATGAATAACTATATTGATATGAACTAACATTAACAGGGATTCATAAATACTGAAAAACTAAATTGTTCATCGTTAGCTAACGCATTTACCACTTAACAATTCGCCCCTTATTGTAAAGTGAACGCCTTCTAACGACCTATCAAGAGACTAGCGACCCTGTCCCTGTCTGAACGCACAGTGCAGCAAAAAAGTGGCTTGTAATGTGTAGTTGCAATGCACGTCATTTTTTTCAAAGACTCATTTGATTTTTCTCAAAGCTGAGCATTAGTTTACACACCAAACACAACAATGCAACACGGATATAAACACGTTTTAACACGTCCTTAAAATATTTTAATAAGTTATGTAACTACAGTTAATGTAATAATATTTAGTAAGCTAAAAAAACTTTATGTAAGTAAATAATAATTGGCCATCACCTATGGCCTATAGCTGTGATTTGTGGTATGATTAACAAAAGCACAAAACCTCCTTTCAAGATTTCTCCCAGCATGAGATTTTTCCTCTTCTCTGACTTCTTCTCCACCGTCTATCCCTTATTCCTGGCCTGCTGAATTTTTTTCATGTCTTCCTTCTGTTCTTGCTTAAGTTTGCTTGTCTCTTGTTCAGCTCTGGGCCGCCTGCTCAATGGGGGTGATCTCTGGCATGCTGAAGCTTCTTCCCTTTCTGGACCGCATGACGGTCATCTCCTGTTCCGCCGCCTCATCTTCATCCGACCACTTGTTTTCTTCCTGCAGGTTGTTGCGGGAACCCCCAAAGCCTCCCTTCCCACGGCCCAGGGTGCGGAACTTGGATCGAAACGTGACGAAGGAAAGGCTTTTGCTGCGCTGCTTCTCCCAACGGTTTATCCGATCCTGGAGCTCCGCGTCCCCCTGAAGCTCGTCCAGACAGTTTCGCAGGACGGTCCTGAACAGCTTTGGGACCTCCGGCACCTCGGGCTCAAACTCGGACACGAGTTTACGGAACCTTTTGCACAATTGACATTGAAGACAAGTGAACATTTCAGATCTATATACAATTGAAGCAACACGTACTGCTTTAAGACCTCACTGGTCAATTTTCTTACCTCACAATGACCGGACCACACTGTTGAGGCGGTATCTGAGCACACAGGTCTTGCAGGTCCAGAACATCTCCTGGAGTGAGCTCGTAGGGGACGTGAGGCTGAGGTCCGGCCAGCCAGCTGTAGTCCGCCGAGGAAGAGTTACGCCGTCTACGGCTCTGAGCCTCCTTCTCTAGTCTGATTCGTTCGGTCCGTTTCACCACGGCGCCCAGCTCCAGCATCAAGGTGTTGGTCACCAGCTCCTCTGGGCTACGCTGGCCGGGAACCTTTGGCTCCAGGGAAAACACTACAGACCAGGGAAACATCTGTGGAGGCAAATAGGAAAGAAATGTGAGAAGCAAAATCAGAAGACCATTAAAGGGATAGTTCACCCAAAAAATACAAATTCTGTCATTTGTTCACCCTCGTGTCACTCAAAATTTGTATTTCACTCTTGCTTCTGTTGAACACAAAGAAGATATTTTAAGAAATGGCTCAGTGGTTTTGTTTCTATACAATGAGTTAATGGGGGACAACGTTGTTTGTTTAACAACTTCTTCAAAATATCTTCTTTTGTGTTCCACGGAAGAAAGTCATACGCGAGTGAGGAAATGATCAATTCAAGATTCATCAAAAAATGTTAAGTTTTGGGTGAACTATCCCTTTAACAGAAGGTATATGTATAAATTCAATGCGAAATTATCACAATTATAGTTAATACTGTAGATGTTAAGTTAATTATCTTAATATTTGGCAGACGTGTGAATTCTTTTTGAAGTAAACATATGCACCCATGTTCTCATAGTCAGGGGTGTGGTTTACAATGTTTATCATATTAATAGTTTGAATCAGTTTATTTACACCAGAGTGCAAACAGATTACTGTTTATAACACACACTGTTTGCGAAAAGCAGAAAATATATACTACCTTTCAAATATGGGTTGGATGTTTTCAGATGCTGAAAGTATAATCCTGTTTTTGGTTTTATGATTCAAAGAACAATGTGATACAGCCAAAATACCATAAACTCAAATCCAAGGTTTGGTTTCCACCCTGAGCACTCCAGATGAGCCAGCTCTTCTTCTGTGTGTTGTAGACACTGTAATCCTGTATAAATATACAAACCGGTGATTAGCTCCATGAACATGCACCTCGCATGTGCATGGTTGTGACCTCCTCCTCATCATAAGAAGCTGACTGCACAATATCTCCTTCTGAACAATATGATGCATTATTTGCACATTTATTTGCATTGTTTATGCAATGTTTATTATAGCATTAAGCCTTTACATAACTCGTCATTGCGTATCTGTACGCCGCAGCCTGTGGGGCTTGATCGGTCCAAAAGGTGGGGAGGGTTTCCGCTTAATTCAGCACTTCAGAGTTTTAATCTGCATGTGTGTGATGATCGTGGATTACACTGTGGCCCTACACGCTTCTGAGAAACAAGGGTCCAAAGCGGTGGGGATAATCTGGTTACATACCGCTCATGCTGGTGTTCACAGACCAGTAAGAGTGACCAACAGTGTTGCCTAATGCATGACGGATACCTGAAACAAGGTGTCTAGAAATTAAATATAAAGATAAAAAGGAAATATTAGAAACACGTTGATAGGGGGGGGTTATTTGATGCCATCTCTTCAAATGGTTATGTGGGCTTTTTGAACACTGATTTACCTCAACCTGTGGTTCAATGTCAGATTTTAATACATCATCATCAAAATAATTAATTTGTCCAACGTGCCTTTGTATTAGATGAACATATAACCAACGGTTTGATAATGTGTTGCTTACTCTGACTTATTTATTTATTCAGCAGTTCAGTTTTTTATTTCACATTATACATTAAAAAAAAAAACGAGACAATGATCATTTACATATAAAAATAGCGTAACCGTTTAATGCTCTCCGAAAGATGCTTTTTGTTGTCTTGCATTCTGAGGCCCCGCCTCCTCCCGGCGACGTCATCGACCCCCACGCCTCGCCCGCTGTAGTTCTTCTGACTGAAAGGGCACGAGACGGTGGCCGCGTGCGCTTGGTTTTGACTGTTTAAAATAACGAACGTTAAACGGTCAAACGATTTTGGCGCAAAAAAGAGAGGATTCGTTTTATTTGGTTAACATCTACACAAACGGAGTTTTAAACGTCAGGATCGCTGTGCTTCAAACTTCCCGGTAACGTAAGTGATGCCACATTGATTTATTTCACAGAAAAATCTTCTCGCTTTATCTGACAGGGCTTTAATCTGTTTTTAAATGTTGTCGATACATTATATAAATAAACTCTTTTACTGGTCATATTGCAGCAGCCTGCAAACTCTGTTTTATTTCCTACCCGCCCGCCAGCTGGATTACAAACCTACTATGGCGAGCGTTTATCTAATGAATATTTATAACTTGCATTTCCGCAGCGACCAATCACGCTTCTTTGTTTATATTTATGAGTTAATGCGGCACCATAGTAGGATTCTTAACTTCACTCAATTCAAATCTCTTTCTTTTTTTCACGTGTATAAATAACCATATGATCTTGCAAACATTAGGCAAGTCTGTTTATAAATATGTGTGGTAATCTTTGTAGTCAGGCAGTATTGCCAGCAGTCGCAGTCTGGCGTCAGCTGCATGTGAAAGCTCCATCTTTGATGCTTTGTTTGTAATGTTAATGATAACGACACCTAACCTGGATTTTCACAGTTCAGCGAGATTCATGGGCTGGATTTTCCTCATTCCTCACTGCTGTTGCTGGGTTTGTTTAGCTAAACTAGCAGGCTGAGTTATGGTCAAAAACACAAACTTTCCCTTAGTCTGTTTATGTGTCTCTTTAACGTTACACTTGCCAAACCTTCATTTTATTTGATGTAATTACTTAAAAAGAAATTATTCTCTCTTGCGTTTATGTTTTGCAGTACATGTCCCTAAAGAGGGTTTCCATGAACACTCTTGACAAACACACCCACACAAACACTGTGGTTTTCCCTCTAAAGATGCCAATAAACCGAATCACCTTTCCTTTTGTCATCAATGAATGTTATAAATACGTGAACTGATATTTCTGGTCTGAAACGAGTACAGACAGCTGAGAGCTTCTTCCCCGAGGCAAGGCAGCACACGGGATCACGACTCACGACTCGTGCCAAGTATTAAGAGCTGAAGCAAACTCATGTTTCCTCGCTTTCAGCATTGGAAAATGACCAGCATGCACCAAACTCTTTGAAGCATCGATCTGCGCTCTGTAACCGTCCGCAGCGATGAGTTGGCCCGGGGAGGACTGGACCGTCGGTCTGACGGGTCACGTCCTGCAGAAGGTAAAACAGCTTCAGGCTCAAAATGAAAAGTTGACCAAGGAAAGACAACAGAGACAACTCCAGCTGGACAACTCGGAGGCAGCGCTGCACAAACAGAAACGGAAGGTAGTGATGGTGATCTGACAATGAATTTATTCACAAACAGGTTGTTTAGTCATTCCCTGTGGCTTGTTCGGTCTCTTTGTCACATTGTCGTTCTCAAGTCATCCTCCTTTTTCTCCATCTCTCCGTCAGCATGAGGAGGTGCGTGTGGAGCTGGCTGCGGTTCAGAGGGAGCTGGGAGGAGTGCGCGAGGCAGCGCAGGCGGAGGTGCGGGTCAGGGAACGGCTGGCTCATGAGTTACAGGTTAAAACGGGACAAGTGCACTCGCTGGAAGGCCAACTGGAGTCTTCCAAAAACTCGATACAAAACCTCGCACAGGAGATCAAACGGTGAGGTGCACATGGTCTCTATACACGTTAAAGGGAAACTTTGCACAAAAATGAAAATTCTGTCATCATTTACTCACCTTCCGTTGTTCCAAATCTGTTTAAATTTCTTTGTTCTGATGAACACAGAGAGAGATATTTGGAAGAATGCTTATAACCAAACAGATTTTGCCCCCATTGACTACCATAGTAGGAAAGCAGTGCCCCAGAACTGTTTGCTGTCCTACATTCTTCGAAATGTCTTCTTGTGTGTTCAACAGTATTTTTCCTACTATGGGAGTCAATGGGGGGCAAAATCTGTCTGGTTACAAGCATTCTTCCAAATATCTTTCTCTGTGTACTGTGAACAAAGAAACTTATACAGATTTGGAAGAACCGAAGATGAGTAAATGATGACAGAATTTTCATTTTTGGGTGAAGTATCCCTTTAAACTTTGGCCCGAAGAAGCCAGCCAAAGACAACCGGAGCAGACCCATAACTCTCTCTCTCTCTCTCTCTCTCTCTCTCTCTCTCTCTCTCTCTGTGTAGGCTTGAGGCAGAGCTAGAAAAGCTGGAGAAGGGAAATGGCTCTGGGGATTCCATGTTGTTTTCCACACCTTGTTGGAACATGAGCTCTCCCTGGGACCACAGCGGTACCATCCCTCGCTCTACCTCTATTTGTTTTTCCTGACTTTTGTTTTCTGTCTGTCGGCCTGTCCTCACAATGTCCTTCTTTAGAGATTACCAAACATCCTCTGATAAACTAGGGGAAAGAGTGTTTTGTGACTTATTAAAGGTCCCTTTGGGCTATTACATTGTTTGTCTTTCTGGTCTGTGTTTTATTGGCGGTGCCTAGAATGTGTGTACATGTTCATTTTGCGTGGTGTTGGTGTCGGCGTGTGGGACGGTTATAGAACTATCCGTACGTCATTGTACTTTGACTGTTTTGTAACCTGTTTGAACTCTGCAGGTGGTTTCAGAGCAGAGGGTGATGGCAAAGCGCAGCATGTCAGAGTAAGTCATCCGCGCACGAAGCTCTTTCAAGAGCAGAAACCTGTCGCCTTTCTTATTGAGGATCATTGTTTATAAATGCGTTTCCTTTCAGTCACTTGTTTGACTCGTCTCGTTTCCTCTTGTAGCAGCAGCTGCAGTTTGGAGACATCCCTAAGCCTGTGGTGGGCGGGGCTTCCTTTGCGTTTCCACAGCAACCACAGAAATCCCCACCCATTCGGCATCACGCCCGCCAGTCGGAGGCATCCACCCCCTCCTCAATGTTTCCATGGGAACGGGATGATTTGTGGTCCACTCCCAAAGGACGACCAGCTCCTTGTGTTTCATCCGGTGATGTCATCAAGAGCAATGACTCGGGGATAGAAGAGGCCTTGAGGAACGAGATTGATGGTGAGCTCTCCACACAATATTTGACCAGAAAACCAGGCAAGGTTGAGGTAGGTATCTGTTTATCATAATCAAATTCGGCTGATGTAAGCAAGGCCACAGGGGTGTGACTGCTATTACTAGCAATGTTTAAGTAAATAGAATTAATATTCATTAGCTTGTTTTACACCTTCCACATTTTTTTGATCCTACATTGCATCGTTTCCCTCTTTCTTTTCCTCAGAAATGTGTTATAAAAGTTAAATGCTTTTTCAAAAGGCATTTCTAGTTGCGTTAAAAGGTCCAGTGTATGAAATTTAGCAGCATCTAGTGGTGAGTTTGCGAATTGCAACCAACAGCTGACTCAACCCTCCCTTTCGAACCACTACGGTGGCTGACACAGAACTAAGATGTCTTCGTGTTTTTGCTTCTTTGCTGAAGGAGATAACATCTTTACGAATTTATGATGTAAGGGGGCCCAAACAAACTAATTTGTTTAATAGTCATAAATGAAACCCTCATTTGGTCCAAAGTCATTGTTTGCTCTGTAGCTATGAGAGGCGATGAGAGCATGCTGGTCTACCCCATCAGTGGCGCGGGCAGATTTGTGTAGTGTTTGCATGTGAATGAGGTTGGAGATTTCTACAGCAGTCTGCTGAATGTGAGTACAGAACTAGATTTGCTGTAAGAAGCTGAATGTACAGTATGAGATTAATGTAGTTTTAGCAAAAGCAAGCCAGATTTAGTTTTCCTACCGTGTGCATGTGTTTGCTATTTAACCATAGGAACAGAGGTATGTTTATTTATGAGAATATCTGGTTTATTTACATAAGCAGGCTGATTATTAGTGGATGAAACTGTCAGGTTTCCATTAATGCAAATCCCATTGAAGATCGCACAAAACCCACCCCTTCACAAACAATATGATCTCAGGATTTGAATTTGCGTGATGCATGCTTTTGATTTTTGTAGGCGTGTTTTTGTAATCATGCTGTGATACAATATCAGTTTCCCACAGGGATTGGTTTTACGTAACAAAACAATTGACATGCTTGGCATAGAGACTTTGACCGATACAGGTAGCTCATTATTCTTTTTTGCATATTATGGCTGATTTGAGGGCTGATATAATAAAAGTTAAATCTAGAATGTTATGTGCTGATATTACATCACAACCAGCAGAAAAACGGTATACCTTTAAGAAAACAGCAGTGTTGACCAAAACATATGCATGTCTTGCAGAAACCTGAAGATTTCTAATATTGTGTAAAGTTGTATGTGATTGCTCAACCTCATATCTGACGGTTCTTGGAGGATTAGCAGCTGTTGTGCATGTGGGCTTTAAAGAATGCGTTTAAACGTGTCCCTTCTATACTCAAGTTCAGATTTGCGCAGTTGGCACGAAAGGATCAGGACGTGCAGAAGGGATGGAGCGAGAGAATGAGCGCAGTCGAGACACTAATAAATGATTTTTTCTCTTGCCAGAATTAAATGCGTTTGTTTTGTGCGCTGCCAGCTAGACCGATTTTCAGTGGGTGTGTACGTGCATTCAAGATGGGATGAGTGTTTTTGTGTGAATGCTAAGAATGTTCTCCATTGTTTTGTTGAGTCATCGGGGTTGGTCTTTATTCACACACAGCTGATTGTGATGGATCTCTACAGCTCTACATGGCAGAACTGATTCTCCGTTTAAACACAGTCCTTCAGATGGCTTCCTGCTTGGGAATGTAAACTTCACTGGAATGTAAATTCGCTTCTGGCGACTGTATTAAACAGCCACGGTGTCAGATGATTCGGCAGTCATTTAAAAGGATCATAGTCCACATGTTTATGATGGTTTCCTAAAGTACACTCACAACAGTTCCTTGTATTAAAAACCGTTCAGAGCATTTCAGCCATTTTACACATTGACCCTTGGAATCAAATGAGCTGTTTGTGTTACTGTATGTTTGTGATTGGCTAACGTTAAGAAACAGGTGGCTTTTCACATTACAGTAAGCTCTTGGGAAATGTCAAAGTTATAATGTAAATAATTGATTATCTCTCTCTCTGTTAGGTCTGCGCGTGCGTGTATCAGAGCTGCAGCGCGAGGCACTGTTGGAGTCTGAGCGTTTGAAGGACGTGGACTCTCGTCTGGCTCAAGCTCAAAGAGATATCAACACTAAAGAACAGAGTCTGACACGCACCCAAGACCAGCTGACCCGCGCACAGACCTGCATCACACAGGAGACTGACCGGGTCAGCACACAAATACACCACTGTTGTGTTTCAGCCACATTCATGTCTCAAAGCCAGAGGAAAAGAATCGGTTGAATCTCACATATAAGCATGCAAACCTGCAGTTTGACATTAAAGGGATAGTTCACCCCAAAATGAAAATTCTGGCATCCTTTATTCGTCCTCAAGTCATTCCAAACCTGTATGGATTTCTTTCTTTTGCAGAACACAAAAGAATGAAAAGATGTTTTGAAAAATGTTGGTTAAAGAAAACCGCCGGCCCCCATTGACTTTTGTCTCCATACAATAGAAGTCAATGGGGTCCAACAGTTTTCTTTGACCAATATCTTCTTTTGTGTTTTGCAGAATAGAGAAAGTCATACAGGTTCAAAATGACAAGACGGTGAGTAAATGATTACAGAATTTTTATTTTGGGGTGAACTATCCCTTTAATAATTCTTTTTTTTAATCATCATAACCACGTTTTTTCCTTATGATTTGTCTACCCACATTTGAGTATCATTTTTTTCAGTTTTGTTTCGCTATATTGATGCGTTTGTGTAATGCACCTCTGTGTGTGTAATGTTTGATGTGTGTGTGTGTGAAGGTCCAGGCTGTTGAGCAGAAGGTCAAACAGCTTCAGGAGGAGTTGAAGTGTCAAAGGCAGAATGCAGAATCCAGTCGCTGCAATGCAGAACAGCGCAGGAAGGACATGGAGCGAGAGCACCAGAAGGTGAGACGTGTGTGTTTACTTGACGGTCCTGCTGCAAATCAACCAATCAATCATTTCTAATTCAACATAAATAAATCTTCAGTTTTAGAGCTGGATGTGGTTTGTGTTGTTCAGGAGCTGTTGGAGCAGCAGAGAGAGAGACAAGCTTTGGAGAAACAACATCAGCAGGAGATGAACAGACTCAACCAGGAGATCCAGCAGGCCAGAACCCTCCACAACACACTGCAGGCCCAGCATGATAAGGTACCTGTGCTAGTGGCGCTTGCTTTATTACACGGTTACTTGACACACGAGGAAGTGATTAGAAATGAAACTGATTTGAAGTTGTTTTCAGCGAGCCGTGTAATACATGTGATAAACAGCTTTAGTGCAGTTACATTTTTTATTACTAACTAGAAGTGTAGCATTTTAGCTCTTTATAGTTTCGCTACAGTACTGTAGATTGATCAGTTTGCCAACCTACAGATTCAAAGTAGCATCTCTAGGACTGCAGATACACCCACATTCCTTTCTGGCCTAGAAATCTTTATTCATTTTATTTATATTAGATATTCTTGTTTGAACATTGGTTGAAAATTTCAATTTCTGTCTTTTTTCTCTCTCTCTCTCTCTCTCTCTCTCTCTCTCTCTCTCTCTCTCTCTCTC